>NC_043963.1:41966496-42266496 GCF_902148855.1 Sphaeramia orbicularis | reverse complement strand
TAACACTTCTTCTGCCAGTGTCAGATGTTATATAGCGTGATTTTTTTTTCTTTGGGAAGAATTAAAACATTTTTACAAAGTAACTAAATTAAAACTCCTCAGTAAAGGTGGATGCTTCAACAAACTATTTTTTTTATCCCTTCCCACTTTTTTTTTGTTTTGTTTGACTGGCTCTTCTGTCTGCTTATTTTGGTCTTCAATTCAATTTAATTTTATTTGTAGAGTCCTGTATCACAACAAGGTTGCCGACAGGGCTTTACAGAATTAGTTGGATATGAAAACAAACAATAGTCTAATAAACAGCAGATGAAGGTCTTAATATTTAGTTTAATTCTGAACATGATCTCTCCAATGAATGCAGATAAAATGTGTTTTGTGTTTGGTTGTAGTTTCCTCTGTCTCCAGCAGGGGTCACAGTCTCCCTACCTTTCTATAGACTGCTGAGGTCAACTGGTCTGAGATCAACTGTGTAAATTGAAGGATCTTTTCTGTAAACAAATTCTGCTTTTCATTGCACTAACTGACACAACTGGTTACACCTATTTGTTTTCTGGCTTCATGTTTTTTTTTTTTTTGGTTTTTTTTTCAAAGCGAAGTTTAGATGTTTTTCAGTCGTACTTTGCGTGTGATGAACGCAACCACTGCCAATCACATGTCACATATTTCTGACAAGACATCCTATGTAAGTTACTGTAGTGATAAGGAACCAGAACGATGTAGAATGGAATGTTTCATGTGTAACTCTATTATCTGTGTACCTTTTTGATTTGTTATATTTATTTATTTTTATGTTATTTATTTTTAATTGTCTTTCCCCCTATTTATTTATTTATTTAAGTGTACATGAACTTACGTATGTGCATGTGTGTACATATGTACATATATATATGTGTATGCATGTGTGTGTAAATGTATATATGTCTCTATATGTATGTGTTTGAAGGTGGTTTGTATATTTTTATATGTAAGTGCATTATGTCTGGATGTAGATGGACTGGTCTGGGGTCCAGTGCTTGGGGTGGTTGGGATGGGTGGGAGGGTAGGTGGATGAGAATTGGATGCAACGGTTTCATGTTTAAGTTGTATGTTTTTGTGGATTTGAAAACTGAAAATAAAAAAAGACCTTGATCAAAAAAAAAGAATGGAATGTTTCAGATGTATACATGATGTACTAGTAGAAAAGATAGACCCAGAGTCATGTCATCTTTCCTGACAGTTCTTAGTGGATGTCTTTGAAGACTGAAATGGCTTTTTATGTATGTTTTAGTTCATGCAGAACATGTTGGACGCACATGTGTTCTTCCACACAGCGCTGACTTACTCCACCAGTATAGTCTGATTCAATTTTTCCTGGTCTCCTGTGAAAGCACACCATGCAAATATTTGTAGATGCACAGACACAGCTATAGTTTGGGTGTATTTTTTGATGCCCCTGTTTGTGATGTACTCTTTCCATGTGGCAGAACATCTTTGAGTTAACAGTGCCAAAAAATGCAAACCAAGATTTCAGTTAGATGAAAAAAAAAAAAAAAAAAGAAAGAAAGAAAGAAAGAAAGAAAGAGACAACCACACCAGAAGATGCCAGAAGGTGATTTGTAAAGCAAAATATGAGGAAAGTAGAGTAAATTGAAGGGCAACAACTGAGCAGAAGCATGTGTGATCATTTAAGTGAGCGATCCAGGAGGCGTGGAGGCTGTGGACGCTGAATATCTCCTTAATACGGGACATATGCGAGCAGTGACACAACTACCAGTTTCCTTTATCAAATCCCTTTTCATCAGTATTATTTTGATTCGCTGTTTGGAGTTTTGCATAAGAGCGATAGAGGTTTATAACAGTGGGAGGAGGTGGAAGAGGTCTGGACCCTGATCTGGGGCCATGTGGACTCCATGTACCGTTATCTAACGCTGGCTAGTCCTCTGTATTAACCAGCAGCAGATACTCGGTCCACAGAACAGTCATCTGGCATGTACATGTGTGTAAAACAGGGGTCTCAAACATGCGGCCCGGGGGTCAAATACGGCCCGTCAAAGGTTCCAATCCGGCCCCTGGGATGAATTTGCCAAGTGGAAAAATTCCACAGTCAAGGCTGTGGAACTCATTTTAGTTCAGGTTCCACATACAGACCAATATGATCTACAGTAAAATAATAACAGCAGAATAACCTACAAAAAATAATCACTCCATATTTTCTTCTGGGTTTGATGTGAAAAAAAATATTACATTATGCCTATAAATAATGAGAACTTCAAATTTTTTGTCTTTGTTTTAGTGCAAAAAATAACATTAAATTGTAATAATAATAATACATCAGTTTTATATAGCGCTTTTCTAAGTACTCAAAGACGCTTTACAATAAACAACCAAGGGACAAACATACATCCAACGGATAAGCAGATACAAAGTTAATGCTAAATGGTAATCGAAGAACAAGTACAGAGGCAAATACTGACAAAAGAAAAACACACAAAAGAAGGTAGGTGAGAGTGAAGGAGGTTGAGCAGGCGGTCAGTTTTCGAATGATGATCTGAAGAGGTGGGATTTGAGTTGGCTTTTGAATGAGGTGACTGTGTCGGAGTTCCGGATGTGAATGGGCAGAGAATTCCAGAGGGTGGGGGCGGCGATGGCAAAAGCCCTGTCACCCAAGGTGCGGAACTTAGTCTTGGTGATGGGGGTAATTGTAGAAAGTGTAGAAATATTTACATTTACAAACTATCCTATAACAATAAAATGTGAATAACCTGAACAAATATGAACAACCTGTAATGTCTAAAGAAAATTAAGCACAATTTTAACTATTTTCTGCCTATTTTTAAAAGTTTAGTGTCTTTGTAGATCTGATCCATAATGCACATGTAGAAATGATAAATTGAGGCATAATATTGTTAAAATTGCGCTTATTTTTCTTATGAAATTTAATTTTTTTTAGGTTATTCACATCTTTTTTGTTTGGATAGTTAATAAAAATAAGTATTTTCATAATTTAATGGGGGTTTTTTTGCACTAAAACAATGACAAAAATTTAAGGTTGTTGTTATTTATAGGTTATTATACTATTATTTTACTGGTCCAGCCCACTTGAGACCAAATCGGGTTGAATGTGGCCCCTGAAAGGAAATGAGTTTGAGACCCCTGGTGTAAAAGATCAGGTGCTGATCATGGAAACTATAGTACCTGGTACCAGGGATGACAGCAGATGTCAGAAAAACTACCCGTATGGAAACACAAGTTGCTTCTTCATTGACCCTAAAATTGCACAAATATAACTTTGCATAAAAATTTACCTAATGGAAAAACAATGTCACATGTAGAGGATAACAAACATAAACAAGATAACAAAGGGTCATGTGATTTATAATGACATTTAGTAAAGGTGCAGATTCCAACCAACCTTGTCCATCTTCAATGATACAAGAGGTGGAAGTCTTTGGTTTTAGCCAGTGTCTGTTTTGTTGGATCTGTGCTTTCTTAATTATAATTTATTTATTTTATTTTATTTTTTTTACATAGGACATAAACTCTGGGAGACACTTCAATATAAGTGTAGTTGGTAAATTGTATCGAAACAATGCACTCATCCACAGGTGTCAAACATGTGGCCCGGGGGTCAAAACCAGCCCACCAAAGGTTCCAGTCTGGCCCGCGGGATGAATTTGCAAAGTGCAAAAATTACACGTAACATATAAACAATCAAGGATGTCAAAGTCGTTTTAGTTCAGGTTCCACATACAGACCAATGTGATCTCAATTAAAAATAACAGCATAATAATAACCAATAAATAATGACTCCAAATTTTCTTAGTTTAATGTGAAAAACATAATATTACATTACATCTATAAATAAGTAATGACAACTCCAATTTTTTTGTTTTAGTGTAAAAACTTACATTAAATGATGAAAATATTAACATTTACAAACTATCCTTTAACAACAAAAAGCGAAAAACCTGAAATTTTGAAAGTGAAATTTGAACATTATTCTTCCTGTTATTAAATATCTGGTGCCGTTGTAGATCCAATCCATAATATCTATGCATATATAAATGGTAAGTTGAGGTGTAATATTGTTAAAATTCACTTTTTTTTCTCAAGAAATTTCTGTTTTTTCAGGTTATTCACATCAATTTTGTTTGGATAGTTTGCAAATTTACTTTTTTTTTTTTTTTGATTGCTTTAAAACAAAGAGGAAAAATTTGGAGTTGTCATTATTTACAGGTTATAATGCCATTGTTTCAATGGTCCGGCCCACTTAAGATCAGTTTAGGCTTAATTTGGCCCCTGAACTAAAATGAGTTTAACATCCCTGCACTAATCCTTTGGAAATCACCAACTGTTGTACAAATGAAACAGTAGTCGCTTCTCCATTGACCCTCAAACTGTGCAAATATAACTGGCGCATAAAAATTTACCTGATGAAAAAAAAAAAAAAAATTAACTAAAATCTAATTTTTCGATTAAAAGTTTTTGCGCTGGCAAGAGGTGGTTTTTTTGGGCATAATGCAAATGGTATATTACGCAAAACTGCAATGGAAAGACTTTTTTTTGCAACTAGAGTCAGGTGAATAAAAAAAAAAAAAAAAAAAAAAAAAAAAAAAAAAATGGATGTTGGCGTACATTACAACAAGCGAAGAAGAAGAAACATGTCGCGGTATGTGTGGACACACCAGGAAACCCAATCAGTTTTTAATTTAGTACGAGAAAGAGGAGTAATATATAATAATAATGAATATATCTGTAAATCAACACCATATTTACGTTTGTCGCCATGTTTATGGAATGACTTCTCGTGTCATCTCGTGATAATAAATAAACAAATCATCACATTTGTGATTTAATGGAAAAATAGACATTACACACTTATGTTTTTTCGACATTTAGTAAATATCGGTAAAGTTTTCCGCAGATGTCCAATGGAAAAGCGACTACAGCGAAGATGAACAACTATTTAAGTCTTTAAATCAGCTGAGAGACCATGTTTGACAACGACTGCAGAAGGGAAATGCTGAGCTGGGACATGATGAGCTGGTACATTTGATGCCCGCCTGACAGCCTCATCTGCAGATTCACTTTGGACACAGTGACAAAGTCTGAGCACAAACCGACTTTGTCTCAAAATCCTTCATTTGCAGTTTTTTAACCAGAGGAGATAGTCACAGGGATCAGACACCTTCTACATTGGAACGTTTACTTCTGTCACCTCTGAGTTTTCCCTTATACTTCTTATTCTTTTTCTAAAATGTCTCATAATCCCTTTGATTGACAGCTTGACAGAGATTGTGAGATTGACAGCTGTTTTAACATGCTGCTCATTTTAATTTTGCACTGTTGTATTTATGCATTATTTATTCATATTTATTATTTATATTTTACTGTTATTATCAAGTTTTGTTGTTATTATTTTTAATCTAGGATTCATTTTATAGGATTTTTACAATGTACTGTACATTGCTGGTCCTGAGCGCTGATTTCATTTCATGTTTAACCTCCTAAGACCCAGCTATGGGTTTTCTGTCCACATTTGTGGACAAGAGTTTCACAACTTTACACAAAAAAAAGAAAAGAAAACTGTCCACCACAAAGGACGTTCCATGAAAATTTTAAAAACTGCATCTGAAAAAACTGTTGCATCATGTTTTCAATATAAGCATTTATTTAATAAAAAACAAAAAAAGCTTGTACTATGCTGACATTTCCTGGGTCTTAGGAGGATATACAACATGTAATGACAATAAAGTGAACCTTGAACCTTGATCATCACAAAGAGCCGGATCTACTAAGATCCTAATGTGCGTGTACTAATTTGTTGTGCAATCTAGAATTTTGCATGGGGGTTTGAACCATGGTTTGTTGGTGATTTACTCAGATTACTTGCGCAAATTACAACAGGTGCGAAGTCTTGGAGACAGCCCTATTTAAATGAGGATTTTGCGTGTGCTACTGGAGACAACACGCTGTAAAAACTGCTCTGGGATACAGCAGCACTAATGGGAACAGTGACTGAATGATCCAGATGCATGGAAATGTGACGTTGGAGGAGTTTTGTCATAGAAGGTATGGCATGACTCATTCATTCCTTTATTTTTCATTTTAAAGGTGTGTGTGTGTGTGTGTGTGGGGGGGTGGGGTGGGGGGTGGATTGAATAACTGTCAGGCGCACATAATTTAGTCCCACTGTAGCTGAATGTCGGTACGTATTTTTATCACGATCATCAGGAGTGGAAAATAGCCCCGTAAAGTGTGTGTGTGTGTGTGTGTGGGGGGGGGGGCATACGTCTCAATTATTTTTTCTTCGGTCACTCCAAAAATGTTCACACAAGGGTGAAAAATGCGTTCTCTGCATCTTGTTTCGTCATTTCCATGTCTCCTAACCACTTCCATGTGTGCGCAATTACACATCCAACCTGTTTGCACCTCCTTTTGAGATGTGCTAAATATAGACACAGTTTCTATCAGCAAAATTGTTTTCAGGTTTGATAAATCACTTTGTGTGCTAAATTAATATATTTACATTTTTGCATGTAAACACCCCATATTGCATATTCATTGTGTCAAACGTACTAACTGGATGCAGACGCAGCCCTTATTGCGCACTGTTAGTAAATCAGTTTGTATATTTTTTTGTGTGTGCAATGAGTTTGCACACGTTTTAATACATGCAAACCTTTAGTAGATCCGGCCCAAAGTGTATAAGACCTTTTAATGGGTGAAATTGTCTTTGTTATTAAAGACCATGCTTCTCTTCCATTGTGTAACTTCTGCCTCTTCTTTTCAAATTACAACACCCTTTTGGCAGATTCCACATCAGGAAAATGCCAGTTTGTAATCAGTTAATGCTTTGTGGTCCCTAATTTCCGCTCGGATATAAAAACAAATCAGTATTTGTTCATACACAGCCTTCTCCTCAGAATGGCTCGGCCTCCGCTGAGTTGGAGCGCTGCAGGATTTCTTGGGCCTGAGCGCCACATGAGTGCAGTTGTGTACTTTGGGAGCTACTCAAGTGGTTTCAATGTGGTTAGACAACCCATTTGAAATCTACTCCGTGTTGGTTTACCTTCCAGCTGGACTGCACTAGAATCTGAAGCTTTATGGATGAAATGCAGAGGCATTCCACTGCTATGAGATCTTCCAAACACTTGGAAAGGTATGGACTCTGCAGTTATTTGCATTGTCAGTGTGGATAAAGGCTGAGTCAGCAGGAATAGTACGTAGCTGCACAGCTTCAGCCTCTGCATGAACAGAAACATCCCAGGTCTGTGTACTGTATCTCTCCAATCTTCATTAGATCAATTTAATGACAAGCCTTGTGTATGGCTTTTGATGTGGCGTCATTGAAAGTACCCAGGACACGACCGCCAAGACTCAGGCTCTCATTAAAGCCAGTTCATCAAACCATTAGCTGCCTCTCAGCATGTGGAAGTACTCAGGCCATTACGGCTCCTCCCCTCTGAAGACGACCAAACCATACTGAAGAACAGCTACTATTGCAGCGCAGATAATCAAAGCTATTGGGCCGCACACATTAACTCTGTGTCTTCTGGTGTGTGTGTGTGTGTGTGTTTCCAGCATATGAGGTCACAAATCATCAAACCGTCACATAATGTAGAACCCAGAGGCAGCAGCTGTAAACTGAAGAAGCATCTGAAAGTTGAATCCATGTGACAGCCACTCCGAACCAGCTCCAAACGACTGCCATTCATTAAACAGAACGTGCTGTTCACTTTGTCTTATTGTTTACTTTGTTGTGTATTCATTTTGTGTTGCCTTCAAAGATGTATGTATGTATTTATATATTTTTTACTTTCTGGTATGTCAATGGAGGTATGTATGTACATATGTATTTATTTATTTATTTTCTATTTTGGTATGTCAGTGTAGTTGTGTATGTATGTCTATGTCTGTATGCATGTCTGTATGTATGCCCATCTGTATGTGTCTATATATGTATGTATGTCTATATGTCTGTCTGTCTGTATGTATGTATGTCTATAAGTTTGTATGTCTGCATGTATGTATGTCTATAAGTTTGTATGTCTATATGTCTGTATGTATGTGTGTCTATATGTATGTCCATCTGTATGTGTCTATATGTCTGTATGTCTATATGTCTGTATGTATGTCTATATGTCTGTCTGTCTGTCTGTATGTATGTGTATGTGAAGATGAGAAGTGAGGTTAACTGATCCAAGGGACTTCATTTTACATATATTATGTTGATAGGAAGCTAAATGATAGACTGTTTTGTGGAGAAGGGGTGGGATTAAATAATACTTCCCCCCATTCCTTTTTGAATATGCAAATGAGGTCATATTTTGTTTTCATGTATAGTTACAGGTTTTTTGGGGGGGGGGGTTTGTTTGTTTTGTTTTCTTATAATCTGTTTCATTTGTAAAGACTAAGTGGGATTACTTGGTTTTGTTGCTTATTCGAAAATAACTAAGCTAAACTAAACTAAACTAAACTAAACTGCTGTGCACTTTTAATCCCCCTCAGCCAAATATAGTGTAAGATTCTGTTGAAAGGTATGGCCCTATAATTTACATCAGATTGTCTTTGTGTAAATTTGGTGCGGAAATCTCAATGCATTCTTCAGATAATGCGATTACGTCGTTGAAAGGACAGTCAGACGGATGGATGGACGACACAACGTTTGGAGTACCCCTTTGTCCTTTTTTATTTTCTAGCCCTAAAGCCTCCTACATTAAATGTTTTCCTTCTCAAATTACTTTAAAGAGCCATTCTCAACATGTGGTTCCTTTTTTTTTTTTTTTTTACCACCACCCTGTTTTTGCTTTGAGTGTTACTGCATCTGCATTTATTTCACTGATGTCAGCTCCATCTTTGGTGAAGAAGTGTTAACAATTTAATGTCATATCATTGCGTTGCTGCAGGCGCACAGGCCTGTAAAATGTTGAGGTCATGTTTGGCTCTTGTGTTATAACTGGTTGCCTGATTTAAAAACGCTGTTAAATACCAAATGTTTGGCCAGTCTGTGGAATTGTATTTATTTTCTGTGGTAATGTTTGTTGAAATGAGGTCCTACAGAAGCACAAGACCTGTGGTATATTGAAGATTTTCCCTCGTCAGTGTTGTAACACAGTCAGAGTAAGTCATTAAATGCATCACAGTACAGTAACGCTGCCTTAGGTTGAGCATTTTACACTTTTAAAGTCTCTAAAAAGCTTGAATTTATACATTTAGTGTGTGCATCTGTGTTCAAAATTACATTGCAGTGTTGCCATAGGCAATAAAACGTAGGTTTTTATGACTTTCATAAGAAATAATGTAAATATGTGGTTTAACTACAAGATGTGAACTTAACGCACCCGCACTTGAAAACCCTCAGCCTTCAGTCCACGTTAACATTTTTGCAAATTAGGGATGCACTGATACCACTTTTTTCCAGACTGAGTACAAGTACATACATTTGAGTACTTGTTGATAGCAAGTACCGATATGAGTACTTAATAATCCCATTACAGTTCTTTGTTACTTTTGAAAACGTGCTTTACTGTCATTGTCATTAGTCTGACTGTAAAGAAGTGCTACTACTGACATTTAATGTGTTGGAATGAGTGTTTCTCAATCAATCCACCAGAGGGCGCCGCTCTTAATTAACCATACTGGACAAATACCATGAAGAAAAGTAAAGTTTTTTGAGAAGAAGAAAGTCAGTAATAATAAACATGGAGACGACAGAGGTAACACTAATGTGGATACTAATGTTGCAGCGTTTTTGCTGGTAAGGTTTAAAAGCGAAGCTTCAGGAGGTAGGGAAAAGATAAATGAGCGATAACTTTCATTTTGACTTCCACTAGCGGCAGTCCGCATCGCTCTGTACCCCCATAGTATTATGAGTAGGATGGAAACCAGAGGCGATTTCTCATAGACTGCAAGGGAAGCCCGGCTTCCCCTAAAATTACGAAAATTAAATGGTTAAATATGTACGGTTGTGTTGACATTTCATTGACTACAAATGTGTTAGAACACGTTCATCTCACAGACGAGTTCGTTCAGAATCAGCTTTATCACAAATCAACAGACTCGATGTTGTTCACTTCTCATACATTCCCGTTGCGCTGTTTTCTCATTCGATCTCTGCTCAGTGCATTTGCCCGTAGACGCTCAGCGTCCATGCACTTCAATGGGACTGAGTGGAACAGTTTTTATCATTGCTTCAAAACTGGACGGTAATTGGATAAATGCCACGATGTTGTCCCGCCCCCAGACGCTCAGCGTCTCTGGGGATGAATGGAACTGTGGGCGGAGCTCGGCTGGGCTGAACGCTGAGATTCCACATGCTGATTGGAGGATCAGTTGAAAGGTGGAATCCCGTTTGTTTGACAGCTATTTTCAGATCTACTCCTTCACTTGACAGAGTTCAGTTTAATACCGTTGCGCATTCTGCTGTGAAATGAAGAGAGAAACCACTACGAAATAACTTGTTCATTTCTTGCACTGTAAATACACAAATACACAAATCACAAGGAATGGAGGGCTGAATTTATGTTTAAATAACTTGACAATTTTTTTGATGTAAGCCAACAATGAGCTTCCCCTCTCTGAAAGACAAACAGCCGCCGCTGACGGAAACCGGCCCAGCCCTGGGTGGTTGTCATAAAGCTGTCAGTAGTTTTTCTCTAACTCACACAGTCGCTCTTTGAACAGATCCTCTACCTCCACGGTTCCCGGTGGTATTGGAAAACGGATGAAATGTACGCAGAGGATGGACAGAACGCTCTGTCTGTATCCGTCTGTGTCTTTATCGTTACTTTCAGTCAGTGTTACTTTTGTCACCGTCATTTATTTGGAAAAATCTCCACACTCCCCACAGATTACTCCTCCGTCATGTACCTGCTGCACTTATCTGTGAATGTCACGCTGCACGGAAGTGGTATCGGTGTGGTTGTATCGGATTACTTTTACGAGTACAAGTACAAGTACACACGCTGAGTATCGGACCCGATACCTGATACTGCTATCGGAATCACTGCATCCCTATTGCAAATACAGATGGACGACGAACTAAAGACAATGTCCCTGCAGTGACGGCCGAGGGTAAAAATGACACACTTTTACTCATCACATAGGAAAAAAAATCTGGGTTCTTTAAAATAGACTGAAGTGACAGTAATATTGTGCATAAGTTTTACATTTTCCACACTTTGTATATTGGATAAATATGGTGCAGTGAAACAACCTGTGATCACTGGAAACATACAGTAATCACAGAGACTCTATTTAAGGTTACACAGAATTTCCATTTTTATACATTTAGTAAAAATGGAATACTGCTTGTAAAACAGAAACATCATTACAACAGCATTATTTTGATATTCAAAAGAAAAAGTGTTTGCATTGTCAAGAGTCAAAGAAAATATAGAGAAAAAACAACTCATAACATACCAGTTAGTGTTAAATATAACACTGGGGCATACAACAGGCGGCACATTTCTCTCTATATGACTGAGAAAAAAGGAGGAGGAAGATATAGACGGAGAAATTCTCCTCCTGGCATGTGCACGTTGGTCAAATAAAGTCCCGTTCCAAAGAAATTATGACTAGATCCAAGAAGAAGCGATTCATGCCACAGTGGAAACACATCCAGAGGAGCTGGGAACAGATCAGCCCAGAAAATGGACCCATTCCTGCCCAAAAAGTGGATGTAAACTAGACGATTGGTCTTTGTGCATTCAGAATAATAATAATAATGTGCTTTCTGCAGTCGTTCTGCATTTAGTCTTTGTAAAAGTCAACAAATCATCATTATGTCTTTACCAGAATCCCTCTGCCAACATTTAATAAATGGCATATGAAGTTATTAGAGAGGATTCAGTCATAATTTATGGCTTTAACTGTCCTAAGATTCTTTATGTTGTACTTGATATACAGTGTTGGCAGCCAAGATTACTCTTTTTGGCATTTGTAAGATTTAAACGGATTTAAGGCCAATAAAAGCATTTTATTTTCAGATTTACATCGATTCATATGCGACAGATCATAAACTCCTCTGGCATTTCCACGAAGCCCCTCCCAGTCTGATTTGACTCTCTTCATTTAGTGGATTGCATTTGTTGTTTGCACCTTTTCAGACTCAGCTCATTTTATTTTGCTTTTTGTATAGAAAGTCTGATAAAAGGATAAACAAAATATGCATAAATGCCAACTGAAATGGCGTGGTTTGAACCCCAGAGCAGACGTTCGGTCTCAGGCTGGTGTCGCTTGCTGCAGGATTGATTGACAGCATCGACTCCTGGAAGAGAAGCAACAAAGAGATCACTGTCACAGCCCAGAACTGACAGCTCTGTTATTTAAAGCTCTGGAGGTGGGACTACTCCAAAGGGATTTACTCAAGACGCTGCCTTCAGTCAGCGTTTAGCCACGTCTAAAATACAAGGCTGATTCCAGAGCCACGCTCCAGGAAAAAAACAGAAGAAGCCACTATGTTGTAAAGAGTCTGATGGTTTTTACGGTCAGCTGTGCTTAAGTTAAGACTATAAATGCAGAATCTGTCACTGTTTGTAGTGTTTCATAAGTGAGGGTTCTATATGGTGGAGTCTGTTTTGTGCTGGGAGCGGAGTCATTTATCGATGTTAGCTCATGTGTTCATTAATGCTGCGTTTCCACTACGTGGTACCGGCTTGACTCGACTGCGTCTTTTTGCGTTTCCATTACGAAAAAGGACCTGGAATGTGGTACCCAGTATTAGTTTTTTGGTATCACCTCCGCTGAGGTTCCAAGACTGGGGAACAGATACTAAAACGTGCCGTGATGTATAAACACTGCAGACCAGAGATTGGTCAGAGTCGTCTCTGTGACCCGCCGTTTTACAAAAAACAGTTGTGGAAGTTTACAGTAAATATAGTGGTAGGTTAATCCACATGATGACAGCCCAAAAATTACACCATGGTCGGTCGAGGAGATTCAGTCTTTGGTGACCAGTGTGACCGATGTAAAAATTAAGCATGAGCTTAGCAAGACAACACACAACAAGTGGGTTTATCAGCAACTCTCTAAGCAGACGACACAGAAATAATGCAGCGCATTGCTATGATGTCCAGGAACTCTAAAGTCGGTAGTATCCTGTAATGGAAACGGTCTCCAGGAACAGTACCTGGTGTCCTAGTCAAGCCGAATCAAGTTGAGCCTGTTCCACGTAGTGGAAACGCGGCATAAGCTAACAGTTATCTCTGTTGCCTTTATCTCTGGTTGGATCATCGTCATCTGCTCCTCTACAGCTGCAACACTGTGCACTAGTGATGTGATGTTCATGAACAAATCGAATCTTTTGAACAGCTCTTTGAAATTAATGATGGGAACCGAGTCTTTGTAAAGAGCCGTTCTTTTTTTTTTTTTTTTTTTTATTAATAACCGTGATTAATCACTGTTGTGTTTTGTGCAATTTTTTCCGTATGTTTACACACATTTATTGTTCTTGTTTTGAGGAGAATAATTTCTTCATTAATTTTCTTCTTCATTTTTAGGCTACAGACTAGTCCACATAATGTACAGTGATGGTTTTGGTCAAATTCCAGCATTTGCCTAATGTCACCTCTCATGTCATGGATTTAGCCCACACATTTTAACTAACTTCTTTTTTACGGGAAGATAATATTTACTGCCGCGCCAATTAAACACCTTTAAAATGTAATATCAATCATCACATGTAGCCTATTTAGTCATTAAAACATTGGTGTTTCAAAATAATGCAAAAAACATAAAAGAGCCAGTCTTTTGAATGGCTTTTTTCAGTGAACGGCTCCTGATTGAACAGCTCCCTTCAAAGAGCCAAAAGTCCCATCACTACTGTGCACAACATTAGCTACTGTTAGCTTTGAAAACATAGTTGGCTAACATCAAAAAGTGGCTAACACAGACAATACTGTTATGACCTGGCTTAGAGGCCACAACAAAGAAGGGGAACACATCATAAATGAAGTTTAACACAAAGATGCTTTATTGAATCAAATTAAGCCAAATTAAACCAAATTAGACCAAACTAGGAAGAGATGAACTAAAGTATATTACAGAATGTAAATGGGTCATCAGTGATATCAGTAGTGTAGGTGTGCATGGGTGAACATGTGTTGATGTAAGTCTTGAAAAGTGCAGAACAGGAACAAAACATGAAAGCACCAAGAGCTGAAGAACCAAGGACCTGTGTGGGCAGCAAGCAGAGAGAGAGTGAGATCTGCAGGCAGACTATTTAAGGACAGGAACTCCTGGACGCCACAGGTGTTCCTGATTTCCCCATCAGGTGCCTGTTAGGAAACAAGAGCTGGGATAATATAGCACCCCCAAGAGAACCCCAGGGGCCATAACAATACAAAACACTAAAAGAAACACTTCAGCACACATTAGTTCTATAGTGAACCCAGAAGGAGGACCACATTATATCGCTCACCTTCACCATCAGTTACGGTTGTCGGTGCTAATTCCAACTGTTTGGACTGTATAAAAGCGTGAACTTAGCTACCATTGTTTGTTGCATTTTTACCATCACTGTCTCAGTTTGTTGGAGTCAGAAATTATGTTTGGAAAAATGGGAGGGGTTTACTAAGCTAACACTGTCCACTGCTGCTAGGGTTGCCACCTGTGTCTGACAAAAAACCTGGACATATGGATGACAAGACATACCCCAGCCCACCTGCATGAACAAAAATGTCCCTTAGACATCCGTCTGATGGGACAGAATTGTCTTTTGCAGATTGCATGCACTGATTACACTGATCTATACATTTTTTTTTAGAAATGATCAGCCTCAGAGATTAAATGTACTAAATGTTGTGTATTTTAATCAGATTAACTGGAAAACAAATGATGAAAGTGCTGGTCTGCTGATGTTTTCAAAGTATATAATAAAGTGTTATTACACATATATATTGGTTTATGTACATTTATACAATAGATTTATAAATCTTCCACTAAATAGACCCTGTAAAGTGAGTGTATTGTAATGTTCTGCAGACAGTGTTTTGAAGTAGATCTGGTAACTTTGAGACTAATATTCCTTTTCAGTAAAACCCATCCTCTCATTAATTCTCAAATTTCACATTCCGTGCGTTTACATGAAAACTTTTATTCAAGGTTTAATCTGAAAAAATGTTAAATCCTACTTAAGATGACCATGTAAACACCTTATTCCAGTTGAAAAAAAATTGTTCGGAATAAATTTAAATTTGAATAAAGTCACTGGACTCAAGCATTGAAATTAAATTTTCAAAATATCTTTAAATTACTAACCTTGTCACCCATGTTTTGTCACTGACCCAAGTACATTTTGAGTGCAAAATATAAATAGAGAAGTGCCCACTTTAATTGATAAGAAAAATAAATTAATTGGTAAATTAATATATTAACCTTTCATTAACAAAAAATAATGACTTATTTACTAAAATAAACTCATGTTGAATAATATAAAATAGAAATTTTCTTAAAATGTTACTAAAGCTTAAACAAGATGATTGACAACAAAACTAGGAGTGTCCATTTTATTAAATTAATACATTTATTGTGTTTTATATTTCAGCATTAATTCTCTTTGTTTATTTTGTAGTCAGTCTATGATGTATATATATATATATATATATATATATATATATATATATATTAGGGCTGCACGATTAATCGATTTTAAATCGAAATCGGATTTTTTAATTAGGACGATTTTTAAAAAAGGGAACTCGTAAAATCGATTTCATCTCTCTTGTGCCTCCGGGCTGTGCGCTTGCGGGCTGCCGTAGGCTCCTCCTCCTATCAGTGACAGCGGTCTGTCACAGAAGTCCGTGTAATGACTGGACTTTAAATGTGTTAATGAGCCCGCAGTAGTTATAGCAATGTAGGCCAGGGCTTCACGCACGGATCCTGCGACTGAAATATAACTGCATGTGGATCACTCATATTACGTTGTCCTGGATCCGTACCGTACTGTCTTCTTCCGAACCGGGTCCGGGTCTCGGGGTCATCAGCCTCAGCAGAGGAGCCCAGGCAGCCCTCTGCCCACACACATCCACCAGCTCCAGGGATAGAATCCCTCCAGCGTGTCCTAGGTCGGTCTATTCCACACACGGACCCTCCAGTTTAAATAGAACCACATGTGGATCACTCATATTCTGTGGTCCACGCACGACTGATGCCTGTCACTGACTTACATTGGTATCACTTCTGTGGGCCCAGATACCCCAAAAAGAAAGAAAAAAACCAAAACATTTTTTTTTTAAATAATTAATTTAGTCCTCTTACTTACTAAATTTTTCATTCACAAATGTAAGTTCTGTAACACAAACCAAATATTATTTATTTTTTGAAAGATGTTGAACTTCATTTAAAGCTGTTAGATAAATCTGGAAACAAAAAGGCTCTAAAAAACCTAAGTATTTGCTCTGATTTGGACATTGTATTGTAGTGTATTCCCCCTGGCAAACTTATGTTATTTTCTTGTTGTAGACATTGTTTGTATACTCTACTTCATTCAATAAAGATTTCATTAAGAAAAAATAAACTTCTGTGGGTTCATCACGTGATACCATCAAAGATTTGAGGTCAGAGCAGTGCCTTGCACTGTGGGCTGCTCACGAAAACGACATGCTGACTTCTGTTGTCTTTTGTAGTTTTACCCAAAAATCGAAATCAAAATCGAAAATTGAGTTTTTAGAGGAAAAAATTGGGATTTTTTTTTTGCCAAAATCATGCAGCCCTTATGTCAGGGTAGAGACTGCGATCTGGTAGGATCGGCGATTCTACCAGTAGAGACTCCGATCGTAGTCTCTACCAGTAGAGACTCCGATCAGAGTCTCTAACCCTAACCCTAACCCTAACCCGATCGGAGTTTCTACTGGCAGGATCGGAGTTTCTACCAGTAGAGACTCTGATCGGGGTTTCTACTGGTAGAGACTACGATCGGAGTCTCTACTGGTAGAATCGCCTATCCTACCAGATCGCAGTCTCTACCCTGATAAATATATATGGATATAAGTAATTTTGCCATTACATTATATACAATTGTAATGTTCATTCACTTTGGAGGGATGTATTAGACATCCAGTTTTGTTTTTTGTTTTTTTTGTTGCCTTAATTTAGAGCTAATAGCTGTAGCTGCCCAAAATGGTATTCATGGAGCCTAAATCTGACCCAGTGAATTAAAGGAACAGCTGAGTGGACAACAGTTTATGGAAGCAATAAAATATTGTAATAAATTATTTTCCCTCTGTGTTCTGTCTCTCAGCGTTAAGACATTATATGTATTTACTAATGGAAAGTTTTGAATTTTGAGGACAAATGTGTACCTCGTGTTTATTAGAAAAACTGGTAGATCTACAGGTACAGCTAAAAAAAATTGAAAAAATCATGAAAAAGTTCAATATTTTTATGTCATTCATTTCAGAAAGTGAAACCCATATATTACATAGACTCATTCGAAATAAGAGTGAAATATTTCAAGCCTTATTTCTTAAAATTTTGATGATTATGTCTTACAGATAATGAAAACCCCAAATTCAATGTCTCAAAAAATTTGAATACTGCATAAAATCAATTTTTAAAAAAAGACATTTTAAACAGAAATGTCTGACTTCTGAAAAGTATGTTCATTTCTATGAACTCAAGACTCGGTTGGTTCTTTTACATGAATTACTGCATCAATGGGTCGTGTCATGGAGGTGATCAGCCTGTGGCACTGCTCAGGTGGAATGGAAGCCCTAGGTTGGTTTGATAGTGTCTTTCAGGTCATCTGCATTTGTTGGATCTAGTGTCTCTGATCTTCCTCTGGGCAATACTCCATAGATTCTCTATGGGGTTCATATCAGGTGAGTTTGCTGGTCCATCAAGCACAGTAACACCATGGTCATTGAACTAGCTTTTGGTACCTTTGGCGGTGTGAGCAGGTACCATCTCCTGCTGGAAAATGAAATTAGCATCAAGTGTTCTAAAATGTCCACAAAACACAGTGGACCAACACCAGCTGATGCCATGGCAGACCAAATCAGCACTGACTGTGGAAAGTCCAAAGTCCTCTTTACAGATGAAAGTTAATTTTGCATGTCATTTGGAAGTCAAGGTCCCAGAACAGAATCCACATTGCTTGAGGTCCAGTGTGAAGTTTCCACAGTCTGTGATGATTTGGACTTCCGTGGAATCTGCTGGTGTTGGTCCACTGTGTTTTCTGAAGTCCATATCTATCTATCTATCTATCTATCTATCTATCTATCTATCTATCTATCTATCTATCTATCTATCTATCTATCTATCTATCTATCTATCTACACACTACTGGTCAAAAGTTTTAGAACACGCCGATTTTTCCACTTTCGTATGGATTTCAAGCGGTTCAAGTCCAATGAACAGCTTAAATGGTACTAAGGTAAGCAGTGAACTGCCAGAGGTAAAAAAAAAAAAAAAAAAAAGGTAAGGTTAAACAAAACTGAAAAACAATGTACATTTCAGAATTATATAAAAGGCGAACAAGAAATGGGTTAACAACTTAAAGCAGTTCTGCAGCAATGGAAGTTGATCAAGCCTCGAAAGTTGGTGCTACCAATTCCTACAGGTGTCCCAACGTTTCTCAATTCCTTCCAACCCCCTCTGTCTGCATAAAAGTAGTGTTGGAACACACTTTGGTACCATATCATTGTGAGCATTATTTGAACAGTACTGTACTGCAGAAAGTAGTGTGTTACTATAAAAATGGAAAAGAGGAAAAGGCAATTAACAATAGAAGAGAGACAGACCATCGTAACACTTAAAAATGTAGGTCTTTCCTACAGAGAAATTACCAAGAAAGTCAAGGTGTGAGTAAGTCCAGTTTCCTTCACCATCCAAAGGCACTCAGAAACTGGGGGAAATGCTAACAGGAAGAGGTCCCAAGGTGCTCAAAATAACACCACAGGCATAGTTGAAGGTGCAAAAAAGTGGTGGTAATTTATTTGCTGTCAGCCTCCCAAAAAGTGCAGTAACCTGATGTCCATTGATGGTAACAGTTTTGTGCCTGGCCTTCACCCCCAGTTCATCCTTCAGCCCTACTTCAAAACGAGGTGGGTAGCATGCACCTGAAACCTTAGCTTTGCGTACAGGACACATGGAAGCTTTATGGCCTGGCTGCTGACAATAAAAACAGACAAAGTGCTTACCAGAAGCTCGTTGGTTTGGGGCAGTACTGGTGTCACCTGATGGCCCTGGGTTGGTCTCTCCCCTCCCCAGCCCCACCTGGGGTCACTGGAACACAGGTCGGTGTGATGTGTTGATGCTGCGTGGAGGTGGTCCTCCTCTGCGTGCGTTCAGGTATTGTAGGGCCAGCTTGGCAGCTGCATGACCCTCTTCTGGCTCATGTTCTTTTACCCAGGTCCTCACATCCACTGGAAGCACTCGGAGCAGCTGCTCCAGGATGATGGCCTCCCCAATCTCCTCCTTGGTGTGCTGCTCAGGTCGGATCCAGCGTCAGTAGAGTCCTTTCAAATGACGGTAGGTCTCAGAGGGATTCTCACCAGGTGGGACAGTGGTGGCTCGGAACTGCTGTCAGTATATCTCCTCATCCTCCTCTGATGATGATGTCTGCTCCATCACAGCCATGCCGAGCGACGTCACGGTCCTTTGTTCTTGATTCTTTATAGGGGCTGTTGAACTGCTCTTAGTCTGGCCCATCACCCAGGCCCTGTTTGCCATGGGAGACCCTACCAGGGGCATAAAGCCCCTGACAACATAGCTCCTGGGATCATTTGGGCGCTCAAACTCCCCCACCACGGTAAGGTGGCAGTTCAAGGGGGAGGTTTTTTTTGTTTTGTTTTTTTGTTTGTTTGTTTTTTACTTTTTGAATAAAAAACAAAAAAAGCTTGTGCTTTGCTGACATTTCCTGGGAGGTTAAAGGTGTGGGTGACTTTCGTCACCAATTTTTCATCAGATCTGTCAAACCCCATTCATATCCTCAGTATCATGAATCCGTAAGTCTTTCTGTGATTACTCACCTGAATCTCTTGCGTCACGGTGAACACTTTTGAAGTGCCATCCACCATAAACAAACCATTTGTTTACAATTACAGCCAGGAGGTAACTCGGGCATCTTTGGAATTTTGTCGTGACGTGCATTGTGAGAAGCGAAGGTTCGCGCAGCCACCTGGCAGCGGCAGTGCAACTGCTGAAACGCGTAAATGGCTGGAGGGAAGCAGAGCTGTGGAGCAAGTGGAGCTCCGCCTGACTGTGGCAGCTGCAACAAACACAACAAACAGCTGGATCTCTGCCTCCCTCCAACCGTTTCCATGTTTCAGCGGTTGCACTGCTGCTGCCAGGCGGCTGCGCGAACCTTCGCTTCCCGCCATGCATGCCGCGAAAAAAATTTTGAACATGCCCGAGTTACCTTCTGGCTCTGACTGTAAAAAAATGGTTTGTTTATGGTGGATGGCACTTCAAAACTGTTCACTGTAATGCAAGGGATTCTGGTGAGTAATCACAGAAAGACTTACAGATTTGTGATACTGAGGATATGAATGGGGTTTGACAGATTTGATGAAAAACTGGTGACGAAAGTCTCCCGCAGATTTAAGCCAAATAAATTCAGATGAAATCAAATCAAATCAAATCGAATCACTTTCCAATTTGAGCTGGTCTAAACCAGACTCTTAAGCCAAATCAAATCAAACCCAATCAGATCAAATCAAATCACTTTAAATTTTGAGCTGGTCTAAACCAGACTCTTAAGCCAATTTACAGAAACCCAACAGAGTCCTCCAGGAGCAAACACTTCGTGTGACTGTGGCGAGATAAAAAAACTCCCTTTTAAGTGGAAGAAAAACCTCGAGCAGACCCAGACTCCTGGAGGATGGTCGTCTGCCATGACCAGTTGGGGGGGGGGGGGGGGGGGGGGGTCCGAGAGGGAGAGAGAGAGACAGGGGAGGGGCAGAGTCGGGGGGGGGGGGGGGGGGGGGGCAGAGAGAGAGGGAGGGACAGGAGGGAGAGGGGGGGTCAGAGAAAGAGAGGGAGAGAGGAGGAAGAGGGAGAAAAGGAGAGAGGGAGAGAGAGAAAGAGTGAGGGGGTGAGAAAGAGAGAGAGATGGAGAGAGAGAAAGAGAGAGAGATGAGAAAGAAAGAGAGAGAGATGAGAGAGAAAGAGAGAGAGGGAGGGAGAGAGAGAAAGAGGGAGAGAGAAGGTGAGAGGAGAGACAGTGAGAGGGAGAAAGAGAGAAGGAGAGAGAGAGAAGCAGAGAGAGGGAGAGAGAGAAGGAGAGGGAGGAGTCAAAGGGAGGGAGGGAGGGAGAGGCAGAGAGAGAGGGAGAGAGTCAGAGAGAGGTAGACGAAGGGAGAGAAGGGGGAAGAGACAGAAAGGGAGAGAGAGACAGAGAGGGGGAGAGAGAGAAAGAGAGAGATGGAGGGAGCGAGAGAGAGAGATGCCCTCGGACCAGAGGCAGAGAGAGAAGGACAAGGAAAAAGGGAGAGAAAAAGAGAGAGAGAGATGCCCTTCAGACTGGAGGCAGAGAGGGAGAGAGAGAGAGGGGGAAAGAGAGAGAGGGTAAGAGCTCTCTCTTCCTCTATCTCTCTCTCTCATCGGAGGCAAAGAGGGAAAGAGAGAGGGGGAGGAAGGAAAGAGAGAGGTGAGAGAGAGGGAGAGACAAGGAGAGAGTAGAGCGCGAGAGGGCATGAGAAGGAGAGGAGACAGGGAGACAGCATCCCCTGCATCCTCGCTGCCCACAGGTACCACCTGACAGCAAGAGTGTGAGGGCAGGTCAGGGGTCTTCGGGTAGCCGGAGGCACGGGGCGTGGTGGTAGCCCTCCACTACGGCGGGTCGGGGGTCCTCCTACAGCCAGAGGCAGAGGATGGAGGGGTGGCCCTCCGCTCTGGCTGGTCGGGGTCTCCCAAACGCCGGAGGCGGAGGGCCAAAAGTTGGAGGCGGTGGGTGGAGGGGTGGGCCTCTGCTCCAGCCGGTCGGGGGTCACCAAACAGCCGGGAGCGGAGGGCCGAAAGCCGGAGGAGGATGGCGGAGGGGTGGCCCTCCAATCTGACCGGTCGGTGGTCACCAAAAAGCCGGAGGCGGAGGGCCGAAAGCCGGAGGCGGATGGTGGAGGGATGGCCCTCCGTTCCGGCCGGTCGGTGGTCACCAAACAGCCGGAGGCGGAGAGCCGAAAGGTGGAGGGTAGAGGGGTGGCCCTCTGCTCCGACAAGTCGGGGGGCCCTGAACAGCCGGAGGCGGAGGGCCGAAAGCCAGAGGCGGAGGGCGGCGGGATTGCCCTCCGCTCCGGCAAGGCGGGGGTCCCCGAACAGCCGGAGGATACGGGCCAAAAGCTGGAGGCGGAGGGCAGAGGGGTGGCCCTCCTCTCCGTCCACTTGGGGCTCGCCGAACAGCCGGAGGATGAGGGCCGAAAGCCGGAGTCGGAGGGTGGAGGGGTGGCCCTCTGTTCCAGCCAGTCGGGGGTCACCAAAAACCCGGAGGCGGGGGGCCGAAGGCTGGAGGGCGGAGGAGTGGCCCTCCGTTCCAGCAAGTTGGGGGTCACCAAAAACCCGGGGGCGGGGGGCCGAAAGCTGGAGGGCAGAGTGGTGGCCCACTGTTCCAGCAAGTTGAGGGTCCCCAAACAGCCAGAGGCGGAGGGCCGAAAACCAGAGGCGGAGGGCGGCGGGATGGTGCTCCGCTCCGTTCAGTCGGTGGTCCCTGAATAGTCTGAGGATGAGGGCCGAAAGCCGGAGGCGGAGGGCGGAGGGGTGGTCTTCCGCTCCAGCCAGTCGGGGGTCACCGAACAGCTGGAGACGGAGGGCCGAAAGCCGGGGATGAAGGGCAGAGGGGTGGCCCTCTGCTCCGGCCGGTCGGGGGTCACCGAACAGCCGGAGTCGGAGGGTTGAAGGTCGGAGGGTGGAAGTGTGGCCCTCCGTTCTGGCCGGTCGGGGGTCACCGAATACCCGGAGGCGGTGGGCCGAAAGCTGGAGGGTGGAGGGGTGGTCCTCCGCTCCGGCAAGTTGGGGGGCCCCAAACAGCCGGAGGCGGAGGGCCAAAAGCCGGAGGCGGAGGGCCAAAAGCTGGAGGCGGAGGGCCGAAAGCCAGAGACGGAGGGCGGAAGGATGGCCCTCTGCTCCGGCCAGTCGGGGGGACTCGAACAGCCGGAGGAGAAGGGCTAAAAGCCGGAGGCGGATGGGTGGCCCTCTTCTCCGGCCAGCCAGGGGTCCCTGGGCAGCTGGAGGGAGGGGGGCTGCATCTCTGGCCTCAGGAATATGGAAGGAAGGTGGGAGAGGGAGAAAGAAAGAGTAGAAGACACCAAGAGAGATAGAAAAAGGGAAAGAGGGAGAGAGAGAGGCAATGAGAGAGAAGACAAGAGAGGGAGAGAAAGACAGAGTGAAAGAGAGACAGAGGGAGAAAGAGAGGGTCAAAGGGAGGGGAGCGAGAGGGAGAGACAAGGAGAGAGTGAGAGCGCGAGAGGGTATGACAGAGAGAGGAGAGAGGGAGACAGAGAGAGGGACAGAGAGAGAGAGTGAAACAGGGAGGGGGAGGGAGAGAGGGAGAGAGAAAAAAGAAGGAGAGAAAAAGAGGGAGACAGAGAAAGCAGGGCAACAGGGTGGTCTTGGGCTGCAGCTCCAGCCCGGGCGGTCAGGGGCCACTAGAGAGCCGGAGGAAGACGGCAGGGGGCTGCTGCTCCGGTCTGGGCAGTCAGAGGCCACCTGAAAGCCAGACGCAGAGGGCAGGGGGCTGCCGCTCTGGTCTCCGTCTGCATCTCCATCGGTCCGGGGCCACCACAAAGCCAGAGGCAGAGGGCAGGGAGCTGCATACTTGGAGGTGGAAGGCAGAGGGCTGCCGCTCCAGTCCGGGCAGTCACGGGCCACCTGAGAGCCGGAGTTGGAGGGGAGGGCTCTGTGTCTCCGGCCCTGGCGGTCAGGGGCCACCTGAGAGCCGGAGGCAGTGGGGAGGGGACTGCTGCTGCGGACTGTGCAGTCAGGGGCCACCTGAGAGCCAGAAGTCAAGGGCAGGGGGCTGCCGCTCAAATCCGGGCAGTCACGGGCCACCTGAGAGCCGTAGTTGGAGGGCAGGGCTCTGGGTCTCCGGCCCCGGCGGTCAGGGGCCACCAGAGAGCCGAAGAGGCGGTGCAGGGGTCTGCGTCTCTGGCTTGAACGGTCAAGGACCACCTGAGCGCCAGAGGCAGAGGACAGGGAGCTGCCTCCCTGCTCCCCATCAGGTACCACCTCGCAGTTGGAGATGGAGGGAAGAGGACTGCTGCTGTGGCCCGGGTGGTAGGGGGCCTCCTGAGAGCCGGAGGAAACACAGCAACAAACAGAAGATAAAAATGCTCTCCACCTCGACCGTGCCGAGGGCATGCGCTCCGGGGCCTCTTGAGGGTAAGAGACAGAGGACAGGGGTCTGCGTCTCCAGGCCCAGCTGGTTTCGGGGGCCACCTCACAGCTGAAGGCGGACGGCAGGGGGCTGCTGCTCTGGCCCTGGCGGTCAGGGGCCACCTGAAAGCCAGAGGCAGAGGGCATGGGGCTGCATCTCCGTCGGTTACGGGCCACCAAAGAGCCAAAGATGGAGAGCGTGGGTCTGGGTCTCCGGCCCAGACGGTCAGGGGCCACCTGAGAGCCGGAGGCAGAGGGCAGGGCGCTGCGTTCCTGCTCCGGGCAGTCAGGGGCCACCTGAGAGCCAGCAATGGGGGGCTGGCGCTTGTGGACCCACTCCGGAGGGTCAGGGGTCACCTGACATCCAGCAGTGGGGGGCTGGAAGCGGTTTCCTCGCTGCAAAGAAAGAAAAGAAAAGAAGTATTGATTATTATTATTATTATTATTATTATTATTATTATTATTATTATTATAAGTCCTGGTAAAAAATTAACAATGATAAGTAGCATGCTTTGAGTGGAGTTGGAGGTTTCAGCAGTATCTGCTCAATTAGGGTTATCCTACGTTGTCAAGCAAACATGTCAGTTTTGTCTTTTACTTTGAACAAACCTGGACGACTAACACCAAACATTTGTTCAGACATAATCATCCATGTGCACCACAGCAAGCAAATAATTTGACAGCAAACGAAAACTTGTTTAACCAAAATCAATATATGAGGGATTTCAGTAAAGCAAGAGACAGTTGGAATTATATTGAACAATCTGAGCTGGTTTACATCAGCTTTAAACACTTCTACTCTGACTTTAAGTGTTATTTAGATAAATTGACTAGTTTTAATTCAGTTGTTCTTCTATATCAGTCTTATATTTAAGTAGAACATGTCAAATTACTGAATTAATTTCACGTTTTCATTAGTTTAACTCCTCTTTTGAGTATTATTTAGATCAATTGAGTGATTTTGAAAGTGTTGCTTTTTACTTATACACATTACATCTATCTATCTATCTATCTATCTATCTATCTATCTAGACAAAGTTTACGTGAGTTTTTCATCACTTTTAGTCCTACTTTAGCCCATAAAGACCCAAACACCCTCTGGCGACCAACATCATTTACTGATATAAAAACTTAAATAACAGTTGATCTACTAATTTAATCAATACATGTAAACAATTAGTGTAAAATACAGTTTTTCTCCTTTTCATGGTCATCAGATATGACCCATTTGGACGTTCAGTCTCCATAGTTACCGTGGAAACACCTTCATCTTCCACAACACTGATTCACCAGTAAAACCCATGGAGTTAGATCAACAACAGTGGATGGAAGCACTTGTTTTTATGTTCAGTTAAGGATAGATTTTACTGAAAAAGTCACTTTTTCCTCCATTTTCTCTCTTTTTGATATAATACCCCTCAATTTCATTTTGAGCTTTAATGGACATCAATCATGATCAGTGAATTAAATGTAGAAAAAAAAAACTGATTTTCACTAAAGAATGCAAAATAGTGGATATATTCGAATAAATGGAGAGAAATCACTTAAAGGAGTGATATTTTGCTTTTTAAACATACATTATTACATTTACTTAAAAATTAATTAATTTTGCATGTGTGGCTACAGTAACTGTGTGTGTACAGTAACTATGTGTGTAAAGTAACTGTGTTAGCACAGTAACTATGTGTGTAAAGTAACTGTGAGAGTACACTAAATGTACAGGAAGTGTGTGTATAGTAACTATGTATGTAAAGTAACTGTTGGTGTACAGTAACTGTGTGTGTACAGTAACTGTATGAGTACAGTAACTATGTGTGTAAAGTAACTGTGTGAGTACACTAACTGTGTAAGTACAGTAAATGTGTATGTACAGTAACTGTGTGTGAGTACAATAACTGTGTGAGTAAAATAAATGCGTGTGTAAAGTAACTGTGTGTGTACAGTAACTGTATGAGTAAAATAAATGTGTGTGTACAGTACTGTGTGAGTACAGTAACTGTGTGAGTAGAGTAAATGTGTGACTACAGTAACTGAGTAGAGTAACTGAGTACAGTAACTGTCTGAGTAAAATAAATGTGTGTGTACAGTAACTATGTTTATACAGTAACTGTGAGTACAGTAACTGTGTGAGTAGAGTAAATGTGGGTGTAAAGTAACTGTATGAGTACAGTACCTTTGTGAGAACAGTCACTTTGTGAGTACAGTAAAAGTGTGAGCACAGTAACTACGTGTGTACAGTAAATGTGTGAGTACAGAAATTGTGTAAATAAAGTAACTGTGTGAGTATAGTAAATGTGTATAGTAACTGTGTGAGCACAGTAACTGCGAGAGTAGAGTAAATGTGTGACTACAGTAACTGAGTAGAGTAACTGAGTACAGAAACTGTGTGTACAGTAACTGTGTGAGTACAGCAACTGTGTGTGTACAGTAACTGTGTGTGTAAAGTAACTGTGAATAAAGTAACTGTGAGTACAGTAACTGAGTGAGTACAGTAACTCTGTGAGTACAATAACTGTGTGAGTAAAGTAACTGTGTAAATTAACTGTGAGTACAGTGAGTGTACCGTGTGTACCGTAACTGTGTGAGTACAGTAATTGAGTGAGTGAAGTAACTTTGTGAATACAGTAAATGTGTGTGTAAAGTAACCATGAGTACAGTAACTTTATGAGGACAGAAACTATGTGAGTACAGAAACTGTATGTACAGTAACATGTGCGTACAGTAAATAAGTGAGTACAGTCACTTTGTGAGTACAGTAACTGTGTGAGTACAGTAAAAGTGTGAGCACAGTAACTACATGTGTACAGCAAATGTGTGTGTACACTAATTGTGTGAATACAGTAACTGTGAGTACAGTAACTGTGTGTGTACAGTAACTGTGTGAGTACAGTAACTGTGAGTAGAGTAACTGTGTAAGTACAGTAAATGTGTGTGTATACTAACTGTGTGAGTACAGTAACTATGTGTAAAGTAACTGTGTGTAAAGTAACTGTGAGTACAGTAACTGTGTGTGTACAGTAATTGTGTGAATAAAGTAACTGTGTGTGTACAGTAATTGTGTGAGTACAGTAACTGCGTGTGTAAAGTAACTGTGTGAGTACAGTAAATGTGTGAGTGCAGTAACTATGTGAATAAAGTAACTGTGAGAAAAGTAACTGTTTATACAGTAACTGTTAGTAGAATAACTGTGTGAGGAGAGTAACTGTGTGAATACAATAACTGTGGGTGTACAGTAATTGTGTAAATAAAGTAACTGTGTGAGTACAGTAACTGTGTTTATACAGTAACTGTGTGAGCACAGTAATTGTGTGAATAAAGTAACTGTGTGAGTAAAGTAACTGTGTGAGTACAGTAACTGTGGGTGTACAGTAATTGTGTTAATAAAGTAACTGTGTGAGTACAGTTGCTGTGTTTGAAAAGTAACTGTGTTTATACAGTAACTGTGTGAGTACAATAATTGTGTGAATACAGGAAATGTAGGTGTAAAGTAACATTATGAGTACAGTAAGTTTGTGAGGACAGAAACTATGTGAGTAAAATTAACTGTGTACAGTAACATGTGAGTAAAGTAAATGTGTGAGTACAGTCACTTTGTGAGTACAGTCACTGTGTGAGTACAGTAAAAGTGTGAGCACAGTAACTACTTCTGTACAGCAAATGTGTGAGTACAATAATTGTGTGAATACAGTAACTGTGTGTGTACAGTAACTGTGTGAGTAGAGTAACCGTGGTCATACAGTAACTGTGTGAGTACAGTAAATGTGTGAGTACAGTAACTGTGTGTAAAGTAACTGTCTTTGTAAAGTAACTGTGTGAGTAAAGTAACTGTGGGTGTACAGTAATTGTGTGAATAAAGTAACATTGTGTGTACACTAACTGTGTGAGTACAGTAACTGTGTGTGTACAGTAACTGTTTGAGTAGAGTAAATGTGTGAGTACAGTAACTGTGTGAATAAATTAACTGAGAAAAGTAACTTTTTATACATTAACTGTGAGAAGAATAACTGTGTGAATACAATAACTGTGGGTGTACGGTAATTGTGTAAATAAAGTAACTATGTGAGTACAGTAACTGTGTGTGTACAGTAACTGTGTTTATACAGTAACTGTGTGAGTACAGTAATTGTGTGAATAAAGTAACTGTGTGAGTACAGGAACTGTGTGTGTACAGTAATTGTGTGAATAAAGTAACTGTGAGTACAGTAGTTGTGTGAATAAAGTAACTGTGTGAGTACAGTAACTGTGGGTGTACAGTAACATGTGAGTAAAGTAAATGTGTGAGTTCAGTCACTTTGTGAGTACAGTAAAAGTGTGAGCACAGTAACTACGTGTGTACAGCAAATGTGAGTACAGTAATTGTGTGAATATGGTAACTGTGTGAGTACAGTAACTATGTGTGTACAGTAACTGTGTGAATAAAGTAACTGTGTGTGTACAGTAACTGTGTGAGTAGAGTAACTGTGTGAGTAGAGTAACTGTGTGAGTACAGTAACTGTGTGAGTACAGTAACTGTGTGTAAAGTAACTGTGTGTACAGTAACTGTGAGTACAGTAGCTATGGATGTACAGTAATTGTGTGAATAAAGTAGCTGTGTGAGTACAGTAACTGTGTGTGTACAGTAACTGTGTTTATACAGTAACTGTGTGAGTACAGTAACTGTGTGAGTAGAGTATCTGTGTGTGTAAAGTAACTGTGTGAATACAGTAACTGTGAGTACAGTAACTGAGTGGGTACAGTAACTGTGAATACAATAACTGTGTGAGTAAAGTAACTGTTTAAAGTAACTGAGTACAGTAAAAGTGTGTGTAATGTAACTGTGTGAGTACAGTAACTGTGTGTACAGTAAAGGTATCAGTAAAGTAACTGTGAGTACAGTAAATTTTAATGTACATTAACAGTTTGAGTACAGTAACTGTATGTGTAAAGTAACTGTATGAGTACAATAACTGTGTGAGTCCAGTAACTGTGTGAGTAAAGTAAATGTGTGTGCACAGTAACTGTGTGAGTACAGTAACTGAGTGAGTGCAGTAACTTTGTGAATACAGTAAATGTGGGTGTAAAGTAATTGTATGAGTACAGTAACTTTTTGAGGACAGTAACTATGTGAGAAAAGTAACAGTGTACAGTAACATGTGAGTAAAGTAAATGTGTGAGTGCAGTAACTGTGTGAGTACAGTAAAAGTGTGAACACAGTAACTATGTGTGTACAGTAAATATGTGAGTACAGTAAATGTGGGTGTAAAGTAATTGTGTGAATAAAGTAACTGTGAGTACAGTAACTGTGAGTACAGTAACTGTGGGTGTACACAGTAATTGTGTGAGTACAGTAACTGTGTGAAAAAAGTAACTGAGTGAGTACAGTAACTGTGGGTGTACAGTAATTGTGTGAATAAAGTAAGTGTGTGAGTACAGTAACTGTGTGTGTACAGCAACTGTGTGAGTAGAGTAAATGTGTGAGTACAGTAACTATGAGTACAGTAGCCGTTTGTACAGTAACGTGTGAGTAGAGTAAATGTGTGATTACAGTAACTATGTGAATAAAGTAACTGTGAGAAAAATAACTTTATACAGTAACTGTGTGAGGAGAGTAACTGTGTGTGTAAAGTAATTGTGTGAGTACAGTAAAAAAGTGAGCACAGTAATTGTGTGAATAAAGTAACTGTGTGAGTACTGTAACTGTTTGTACAGTAACTGTGTGAGTAGAGTAAATGTGTGAGTACAGTAACAGTGTGAATAAAGTAACTGTGAATAAAGTTACTGTGTTTACACAGTAACTGTGTGAGTAGAGTAATTGTGTGAAGAACATAACTGTGAGTACAGTAACTGTGTTTGTACAGTAACTGTGTGAGTACAGTACCTGTGTGTACAGTAATTGTGAGTAAAGTAACTATGTGAATAAAGTAACGGTGAGTAAAGTAACTGGGTCTACACAGTAATTGTGTGAGTAGAGTAACTGTGTGAATAAAGTAACTGTGTGAGTACAGTAACTGTGGGTGTACAGTACCTGTGGGTGTACAGTAATTGTGTGAATAAAGTAACTGTGAGTACAGTAACTGTGTGTGTACAGTAACTGTGTGAGTAGAGTAACTGTGTGAGTAGAGTAAATGTGTGAGTACAGTAACTGTTTGTACAGTAACTGTATAAAGTAACTGTATGAGTAAAGTAACTGTGTGAGTGTAGTAACTGTGTGTACAGTAATATGTGAGTAAATGTGTGAGTACAGTAATTTTATGAGTACAGTAACTGTGTGTGTATAGTAAATGTATGAGTACAGTAAATGTATGAGTACAGTAACTGTATAAGTATAGTAAAAGTGTGAGTACAGTAACTGTCTGAGTACAGTAACTGTGTGAGTACTGTAAAAGTGTGAGTACAGTAACTGTATAAGTATAGTAAATGTGTTAGTACAGTAAATGTATGAGTACATTGACTGTGTAAGTATAGTAAATGTGAGTACAGTAACTGTGTGTGCAGTAAATGTGTGAGTACAGTAAATGTATGAGTACAGTAACTGTGTATAGTAAATGTTTGAGTACAGTAAATGTATGAGTACAGTAAATGTGTGAGTACAGTAACTGTGAGTACAGTAAGTGTATGAGTGCAGTAACTGTAAGTAAAGTAAATGTATGAGTACAATAACTGTAAGTATAGTAAATGTGTGAGTACAGTAACTGTGTAAGTATAGTAACTGTGAGAGTACAGTAAGTGTATGAGTACAGTAACTGTGTGAGTACAGTAAGTGTGTGAGTCCCATAACTGTAAGTATAGCAAATGTATGAGTACAGTAACTGTGTAAGTATAGTAAATGTATGAGTACATTAACTGTGTAAGAATAGTAATTGTGTGAGTACAGTAAGTGTATGAGTACAGTAACTGTGTAAGTGTAGTAAATGTATGAGTACAGTAACTGTGTAAGTATAGTAAATGTGTGAGTACAGTAACTGTGAGAGTACAGTAAGTGTATGAGTACAGTAACTGTGTGAGTACAGTAAGTGTGTGAGTCCCATAACTGTAAGTATAGCAAATGTATGAGTACAGTAACTGTGTAAGTATAGTAAATGTGTGAGTACAGTAACTGTAAGTATAGTAAATGTATGAGTACATTAACTGTGTAAGAATAGTAATTGTGTGAGTACAGTAACTGTGTGAGTACAGTAAGTGTATGAGTACAGTAACTGTGTAAGTGTAGTAAATGTATGAGTACAGTAACTGTAAGTATAGTAAATGTATGAGTACAGTAACTGTGTAAGAATAGTAAATGTGTGAGTACAGTAAGTGTATGGGTACAGTAAATGCGTAAGTATAGTAAATGTATGAGTACAGTAACTGTGTAAGTATAGTAAATGTATGAGTACAGTAACTGTGAGTATAGTAAATGTATGAGTACAGTAACTGTGCAAGTAAAATAAATGTATGAGTACAGTAACTGTGAGTATAGTAAATGTATGAGTACAGTAACTGTGTAAGTATAGTAAATGTGTGAGTACAGTAAGTGTATGAGTACAGTAACTGTGTAAGTGTAGTAAATGTATGAGTACATTATTTGTGTAAGTATAGTAAATGTATGAGTACAGTAAATGCGTAAGTATAGTAAATGTATGAGTACAGTAACTGTGTAAGTATAGTAAATGTGTGACTACAGTAACTGTGTGAGTACAGTAAGTGTATGAGTACAGTAACTGTGTAAGTATAGTAAATGTATGAGTACAGTAACTGTGTAAGTATAGTAAATATATGAGTACAGTAACTGTGAGTATAGTAAATGTATGAGTACAGTAACTGTGCAATTATAGTAAATGTATGAGTACAGTAACTGTGAGTATAGTAAATGTATGAGTACAGTAACGGTGTAAGTATAGTAAATGTGTGAGTACAGTAAGTGTATGAGTACAGTAACTGTGTAAGTGTAGTAAATGTATGAGTACATTATTTGTGTAAGTATAGTAAATGTATGAGTACAGTAAATGCGTAAGTATAGTAAATGTATGAGTACAGTAACTGTGTAAGTATAGTAAATGTATGAGTACAGTAACTGTGCAAGTAAAGTAAATGTATGAGTACAGTAACTGTGAGTATAGTAAATGTATGAGTACAGTAACTGTGTAAGTATAGTAAATGTGTGAGTACAGTAAGTGTATGAGTACAGTAACTGTAAGTGTAGTAAATGTATGAGTACATTATTTGTGTAAGTATAGTAAATGTATGAGTACAGTAAATGCGTAAGTATAGTAAATGTATGAGTACAGTAACTGTGTAAGTATAGTAAATGTGTGACTACAGTAACTGTGTGAGTACAGTAAGTGTATGAGTACAGTAACTGTGTAAGTATAGTAAATGTATGAGTACAGTAACTGTGCAAGTATAGTAAATGTATGAGTACAGTAACTGTGAGTATAGTAAATGTATGAGTACAGTAACTGTGCAATTATAGTAAATGTATGAGTACAGTAACTGTGAGTATAGTAAATGTATGAGTACAGTAACGGTGTAAGTATAGTAAATGTGTGAGTACAGTAAGTGTATGAGTACAGTAACTGTGTAAGTGTAGTAAATGTATGAGTACATTATTTGTGTAAGTATAGTAAATGTATGAGTACAGTAAATGCGTAAGTATAGTAAATGTATGAGTACAGTAACTGTGTAAGTATAGTAAATGTGTGAGTACAGTAACTGTGTGAGTACAGTAAGTGTATGAGTACAGTAACTGTGTAAGTATAGTAAATGTATGAGTACAGTAACTGTGAGTATAGTAAATGTATGAGTACAGTAACTGTGAGTATAGTAAATGTATGAGTACAGTAACTGTGCAATTATAGTAAATGTATGAGTACAGTAACTGTGAGTATAGTAAATGTATGAGTACAGTAACGGTGTAAGTATAGTAAATGTGTGAGTACAGTAAGTGTAAGAGTACAGTAACTGTGTAAGTGTAGTAAATGTATGAGTACATTATTTGTGTAAGTATAGTAAATGTATGAGTACAGTAAATGCGTAAGTATAGTAAATGTATGAGTACAGTAACTGTGTAAGTATAGTAAATGTATGAGTACAGTAACTGTGAGTATAGTAAATGTATGAGTACAGTAACTGTGCAAGTAAAGTAAATGTATGAGTACAGTAACTGTGAGTATAGTAAATGTATGAGTACAGTAACTGTGTAAGTATAGTAAATGTGTGAGTACAGTAAGTGTATGAGTACAGTAACTGTAAGTATAGTAAATGTATGAGTACAGTAACTGTGAGTATAGTAAATGTATGAGTACAGTAACTGTGTAAGTATAGTAAATGTGTGACTACAGTAACTGTGTGAGTACAGTAAGTGTATGAGTACAGTAACTGTGTAAGTATAGTAAATGTATGAGTACAGTAACTGTGAGTATAGTAAATGTATGAGTACAGTAACTGTGCAATTATAGTAAATGTATGAGTACAGTAACTGTGAGTATAGTAAATGTATGAGTACAGTAACGGTGAGTATAGTAAATGTATGAGTACAGTAACTGTGCAATTATAGTAAATGTATGAGTACAGTAACTGTGAGTATAGTAAATGTATGAGTACAGTAACGGTGTAAGTATAGTAAATGTGTGAGTACAGTAAGTGTATGAGTACAGTAACTGTGTAAGTGTAGTAAATGTATGAGTACATTATTTGTGTAAGTATAGTAAATGTATGAGTACAGTAAATGCGTAAGTATAGTAAATGTATGAGTACAGTAACTGTGTAAGTATAGTAAATGTATGAGTACAGTAACTGTGCAAGTAAAGTAAATGTATGAGTACAGTAACTGTGAGTATAGTAAATGTATGAGTACAGTAACTGTGCAATTATAGTAAATGTATGAGTACAGTAACTGTGAGTATAGTAAATGTATGAGTACAGTAACGGTGTAAGCATAGTAAATGTGTGAGTACAGTAAGTGTATGAGTACAGTAACTGTGTAAGTGTAGTAAATGTATGAGTACATTATTTGTGTAAGTATAGTAAATGTATGAGTACAGTAAATGCGTAAGTATAGTAAATGTATGAGTACAGTAACTGTGTAAGTATAGTAAATGTATGAGTACAGTAACTGTGCAAGTAAAGTAAATGTATGAGTACAGTAACTGTGAGTATAGTAAATGTATGAGTACAGTAACTGTGTAAGTATAGTAAATGTGTGAGTACAGTAAGTGTATGAGTACAGTAACTGTAAGTGTAGTAAATGTATGAGTACATTATTTGTGTAAGTATAGTAAATGTATGAGTACAGTAAATGCGTAAGTATAGTAAATGTATGAGTACAGTAACTGTGTAAGTATAGTAAATGTATGAGTACAGTAACTGTGAGTATAGTAAATGTATGAGTACAGTAACTGTGCAAGTAAAGTAAATGTATGAGTACAGTAACTGTGAGTATAGTAAATGTATGAGTACAGTAACTGTGTAAGTATAGTAAATGTGTGAGTACAGTAAGTGTATGAGTACAGTAACTGTAAGTGTAGTAAATGTATGAGTACATTATTTGTGTAAGTATAGTAAATGTATGAGTACAGTAAATGCGTAAGTATAGTAAATGTATGAGTACAGTAACTGTGTAAGTATAGTAAATGTGTGACTACAGTAACTGTGTGAGTACAGTAAGTGTATGGGTACAGTAACTGTGTAAGTATAGTAAATGTATGAGTACAGTAACTGTGTAAGTATAGTAAATGTATGAGTACAGTAACTGTGCAATTATAGTAAATGTATGAGTACAGTAACTGTGAGTATAGTAAATGTATGAGTACAGTAACGGTGTAAGTATAGTAAATGTGTGAGTACAGTAAGTGTATGAGTACAGTAACTGTGTAAGTGTAGTAAATGTATGAGTACATTATTTGTGTAAGTATAGTAAATGTATGAGTACAGTAAATGCGTAAGTATAGTAAATGTATGAGTACAGTAACTGTGTAAGTATAGTAAATGTGTGAGTACAGTAACTGTGAGTATAGTAAATGTATGAGTACAGTAACTGTGTAAGTATAGTAAATGTGTGAGTACAGTAACTGTAAGTATAGTAAATGTGATTACAGTAACTTTGTAAGTATAGTAAATGTGCGTGTACAGTAACTGTGTGATTACACTAAATGTGTGCAGTAAACAGTACAACAGTAAATCCACCTTGTAGTTTGATCTCAAACCTTTCAGATTATTCAATAAATCTCAGTTTCCATCAGTTCTACTTTTTTTTCTATTTTTTAGATGAACTAAGCAACATTTGCTGAGTTGTGTTTGGTTTTTGTCTCAGTTTCATGTAAAACTAATCAATTTTTCCCAATGTACTTTTTTCCTTCAATTTAATGTCTCAGTTTGAGTTGTATTCAATAATCTGACATGGTTTACATTAGTTTGTCATGTTTGAGTCCTGCTTGAACCTCCTCAGACCCAGGAAAAGGACACATGTGGCCTTTTAAAATTCAGTAATTGCCGATATTGGAAACATCATGACACACCCATTTTTTCAGGTGCATTATTTAAATGCTTTCTGCCCTTTGCAGTGGACAGTTTTTATGTTGTAGGTTTTGTGTTTAAAGTTGTGAACCTCTTCCCATAAACATGCACAGTAAACCCACATGTGGGTCTGAGGAGGTTCACTGTCATTTACATCAGATGAAATTAGGAGCACATTCTTACCTTCCGCATGGTGAGAAGAAGGCCGGTCCTGACACCGGTCCCGGTCGGTTCCTGGTCCTGGTCCCTGGTCCCGGTGCTGATCCTGGTCCTGGTCGGTTCCTCAGGTCCTGGGTGTCCGGTTCTTCTTCTTCCGCTGGTCTGTCCTTGGTTTTCTTCACAGTCTTCAATGTTTTGGATGAAATTAGCTAGAGCTCTAGCACACTGAACTACACTGGTATAGATCCGAAAGGGGAAAGGGACGGTTAACAGCCTGGCCCAGATTTATACATTTCATAGTCCGGTAACCTAGCAACAGCACAATTCCAATTCTAAGAGCTCCGAACCTTTTTAAAGCAGTAATTATTCAAAATGTGTTATTGACCCTTAGCACCGACGTCACAGTTATCACGTGACTAGGGGTTCAGCCCATGGTGGACGGCAAAAGCAACACAACAAACACACAAATGAGCCACGGATTCTGTCTACCAGCACTGAAAAGAAAGTTTTGGAGTTGTCCTGCGAAGTGACTCACCTTACTTGACGGCACAAAGAACGCTATTTGGAGAAGTTAGCGATAGCAGAGCTAGCTACCGACCTTCTCCCTCCTGATGCGTTTACGGATCCAGTAAAATCCTCCAGTCTACCGGAGTGTAAAGCACACGGTCGAAGAAACATGCAACTTCTGTCAATCTGAATCTGAAACTACTCTACACTTATTCGTTTTATGTAAACATTCTTCTTATTTTTGGTCCAAAATGGAAAATTATATCATATCTAAAAGCAACAATAAAATAAATATAACATCCCAAAATGTAATTACTTATTGTAAACATGATACTAACAATCTAGAATTTATTGTAAATTTTTTCATATTATTTGGAAAATTTCATATACATAAAAACAAATATACTAAAACACTCGCAAATTTTAAAATCTTCCTGTTAGAATTTGGAAATTATATTAAATCTTTAGAACTCATTTATAATAATAATAATAATAATAATAATAATAATAATAATAAAAGCACTAACACCTTGGCTATTTATAAACATTTTTAAATACTGATTGAACTCTCTGTTGCATTTATTTATTCATTTATATTTGTCAGTATTATTTTTTTTATTTATTTACTTCTTCTTTTTTTTTTTTTACTATTATATATTATGCTTTGCATTTTTAAATCTATGCATTATTTTCTTAAACTTATATGTTCAAATGCTTTTTCCCTTTTGACATCTTGTTCAAAGTGTTGTACTGTATACTCAAATGTTGTAAATAAAGTTGGCACGTGCCTACCCTTCGCTTGGTAACCACGCATGCGTACAACCTCCATAATACTGTGGGGGTATGGGCCGGTACAGTGGGGTGCGCAGACAAATGCCCACAACTTTATTTCATAATATTTTATTAGCAACAAAAGTAACAAAATTATACACATTGTTAGTAAGGAAATGCAAAAAACAGTACCTGTGATATCCCATCACCTCCGTATGTAGACATATTCATAGCTACTGAGGAAAAATGTTACATGTTAAATTAAACAAACACAACAAGTCCCATCGCCTGAGGATTCATATGTGAAATATTCACCTCGACGAGTTATAAACTTAAAGAATATGTTAAAGTCCCACGCAAAAAAAATCTGTGTTTGCATTTACATGTACATGTTAAATTGAACTGTCCATTGCATTTTTATTTAATGTAGCACATACCATGAAGCACCCTCACACAGATCAAAGACGCTGTAAGGGACAGTCTGCGGGCAGTCAAGAATACCGTTGAAGACAATCTGTTTAAAAATAAAAAAAAAATAAAAAAAATAATATATATATATATATATATATATATATATATATATATATATATATATATATATATATATATATATTTGTGCGTGTGTGTGTGCACATGAAGCACCTGAGTATTCATAAAATATTCTCCAGAAAAAGAAATCAAAATTAAACTGTCCTTTTGCATTATTTTAATGTATTCACACATCATAAAGGCTTAATTCAGATCATGTATCAATAATGTTACAGTGACATAACTATCTGGACTATTGTTGCGTAACAACTGAATACTGATTACATATGTAGATATCTGCAGTACATATGTACTTAAAATATCTGCAGTATTTGCATGCTTCATATAGTTCCCCCATTGAAATAATGCCATACTACAAATTGTGGGCATTTGTCTCTTTTTTTCATTAAGGTTGTGGGCATTTGTCTTGTGGGCATTTGTCATGGAATCGTACAGCGGTGCATGGATTTTACCGTGGCACCTATACCATCGGAAACACTGTAATGCACCACTGTTCAGCTGAAATGTTTCCAAAGTTTTATTTTTCATTCAAGCACAAATGGTTAATGAAACAAATAGAGAAATAATTGGACAGACACACAGTACAAGTATCCAGATAAGTGACAAAGTTGTTAAATATATGAGGTTTTATTTTATTTTTTAAAATATTTTCTTTAAATATTAGCCTAAGGAGTCCCACCCCATCCAAAATTGACTGTCTTCAGCTCAGGATTCATACATTAAAGTAGAATTAAAATAAAATAATTTAATATAATTTAAATTTTTTTGTGCTCACTCTAATAACATCAATAAAATCAATAGCAGAGAAGATCTATTTTCTGTATTATATAAAATTTCAGTATTAAATAAATATGGTTTTTGTCTGTCTATATATAGAGATCTTTAAATGTTATTGATTTTCTCCCGGAAACTTGTTATGACTACTTAAGTAACAAATCGGGTTCACATGAAGTGCCTTACTTCCTGTGAGTTCAAACTAATAGCTCCTCAAAAGAAAAGCATTTCTTGGCCACCATATAATCCCATTTAGAGGGTTAGTTGACACATGCTTGTAAGTATTGTAAAGAATGTATTTCAACATATTATGAACATATCACTAAGTGATATTATTAACATATCACTTATTTAAGTGTCTCAATTACACTCTATCATTTTCAAGAAACAATTCATTTGATGATTCATCTGATTAGTGTATTTTTTCTTTTTGGCATTAGCTACAAGATCAAGTTCTGGAGATTCTGGGTCATAAATATTAAAAACTTGAATTACCACCATAAATGGGTGGAATGGCTAGTGTGACTGTGCTACACAATCAGAGAGATGCAAAGACTACCGTCACTTTTGGCTGATTTTTTGGCTGATATTTCACCCTTAGCTCAAAGTGTTAAGGATATTTTGTGTGCTCTGGTGGATTTCTGTGGTTATTTGTCATTCTTCTGGTTTATAACAGGGAGTCAAGTCACATGTGGTCAGAGGGGAGAAGATGTCCCACCAGATGTGCACCTTGGTGATGCATCACCACAGCAGAGCACCGATGCACCTCAACAAACCAAACGCCAAGTGTGGTCACCAAAAAAGGACAGAGGCAAGTTGTTTGAGGTTGTCTAATATACAGCAATTAGGTATTTGCTGTAAATAGGTAAAGGCTGTAAATAGGTATTACAGCAAAGAGGTATTTGCTTTAATCCAGTCTCTCAAACTGGGGTAGGCGTACCCCCAGGGGTATATATATATATATATATATATATATATATATATATATATATATATATATATATATATGTATCGGGGTAGAGACTGCGATCTGGTAGGATCAGCGATTCTACCAGTAGAGACTCTGATCGTAGTCTCTACCAGTAGAAACTCCAATCAGAGTCTCTACTGGTAGAAACTCCGATCCTGCCAGTAGAAACTCCGATCGGGTTAGGGTTAAGGTCAGAGACTCTGATCGGAGTTTCTACTGTTAGAGACTACGATCGGAGTCTCTACTGGTAGAATCGCCGATCCTACCAGATCGCAGTCTCTACCCTGACATATTCATATATTTCATATATCATATAGGTATTTCAGATATATTCATGTCACTGTGTATTATAGAGCAGTTTGGACCTCTTTTGTGTTGTGTCCAGAGTAGAAGGCCAAACCAACATTTCTCACAGGGGTCTTATCTCTGAGTTCCTGACACTAACCAAAACACTTTCAACACATCATAATTTTCTCATGGGAGACAGAAGACTACAGGGTGATTTGTATTTTCAGGATCAGACCGTCTCAGTCTTTTGTCTGAGGGGTATCTCTTTCTATGGAGCTCCAAATAAAGGGATTTCTTTGACACTGAACGTTTGAACTTATCCTTCTTTATTACAGACGAATTAGTAGAGTAATATTTTTTCCATAACAATAATATTAGGGGTCAACCCTAGTCAGTTTTTAACAGAACAAACTCTACTGCACAATGCAAACTAATCTCCCCTTCAACTTTTTTTTTTTCAACATCAAACCTCTGTTCCTCACAAAATCTCTAATATTTTGAATTGCTCTTTCTCTTAGAACAGGATCCTCTGAAACTTTACACTGCTTACATTCTGTCTTTGTTGTGAGACTTCCCTTGGAAATGTCGCTTTTGAAATGCTTCATAACAGCACTGACTTCTTTTGTGCTCCATGGCCTTTTTACAGTTGTCCTTCGTCTGGGCACTGCAAAAATCACAACAAAATATCATTATCTTTTCGAGAAAACAAGTAATACACCTAAGTATAGAATAAATGTTTTAGTTTGTTTCCAGGTTAGTAAAATATTTACTAAAGTTTACATTAGATTTAAAATTACATCATGTTAAACTACAAAATTGAGCTGTTCCTGAAGAATGCCTGTGGTTGCTGCTGACTGACAACCTGATAACTGGCTTTAGTATAGAAATGTGTTGCTAAGCTTGGCATAATATGTATTTAAAATAATCAACATGGCAAGCTTTTCATTTTGTATTGTCTTTAATGCACCTCAATAATAAAAAAAAATGTTGTCTCTTAATTAAAGGGAAAAGAAAGCCAGTGCGTATGCAATTAAACATCAGTTTCATCTAGAGCTCCAGGGTGCTTTATCTCTTTACAGGCCTGGAGTAACATGAACAGGACCACACTCAAAGTGCTTGAATCAAAAACTCACCAAAAACCTTTCTGCTTGTACCCTTGGAGCTCTCTGCCTCTGCTAGAGTCACTTCTCCTGTGGAATAATGCAACAGTTGAAATACATTATACACAATATCTCACCTAAATCTCAACAGATAAGTAGAATCTTCACCAAACCGTACTAACTTGTTTTTGACAATCAAAAAATATTTAATAAATGGTGGACAAAAGAAGCTTAGTCTGCCAATAGACCATGAGTATAAACAGGGGCATCTAAAAAAATTAGAATGTGGTGGAAAAACTCAATATTTTTTTCTCAGTTCTTTCAGGAAGTCAGGGAAGGCCAGACCCTTGTGCTGCGGAGGAACAGAGCTGGAGACAGTGAAGGATTTCACTTACCTTGGGAGTGTCATCAGCAACGACGGAGGGACATGTAAGGATATAGAGGGGCACATAGGGAAAGCCAAAGCTGCATTCTCACAGCTAAAGCCAGATTGGAGGGCAAAAAACATCACTATAAGAACCAAACTTCGGATCTTTGAAACAAACGTCTAGTCTATTCTCCTGTACGGATGCGAAACTTGGGGTCTCTCAAAGATGAACATCAAAAACCTGCAGACATTTGCCAACACAAGATTACGATACATCTTAGGGATTTGGTGGCCAAACAGGATCAGCAATCAGGCCTTGCTGGAGAGAACAAGTCAAGAGCCAGTTGAGACTACAATAAGAAGAAGGAAGTGGCGATGGATAGGTCACACTTTCCGAAAGCCACATACATCCATCACCAGAAAAGCACTTGACTGGAACCTCCAGGGGAAAAGAAAAAGAGGAAGGCCAAGACTGTCTTGGAGAAGAGGTGTCACAAAAGAGCTAACCTACACCAACACCTCATGGCAGGAGGCAAAGAAGACTGCTTGTTACCGCAGGAGATGGAGATCCTTCACCGAGGCCCTGTGCTCCAGAGCGGGTGAAGAGGATTAAGTCAAGTAAGTCTTTCAGAAGACAAATCTGTGTATTTTCTAGACTCATTACATGTAAACTAAAATGTTTAAAGCATTTTTTTGTCAAATTTTAATTTAGATACAGCTGTAGCTCAAAAAAGTGAAAAAACCATATCTTGAACTTTTTGAGTTATCTTGCTAACTAACCAACAAACAAACAAACCCTGCCAAAAACATAACCTCCTTGGCGGAGGTAAATATTAGAATATTTCATTTCAAATTTGAGTAATTCCCATAAATCTGTCAGTCAGGTTCAGTACAGTCTACCGCAATCATGATGAAGACTGCTGAATTGACAGTTGTCCAGAAGACACTCAGTGAATCCCTCCACGAGCAGGGTAAGCCACAGAGGATCATTGCTGAAAGGGCTGGCTGTTCACAGAGTGCCAGATCAAAGCAGATTCATGGAAAGTTGACTTAAGGACAAAGTGTGGTAGCAAAAGGTGCACAAGCAGCAGAAATGACCACAGCCTTGAGAAGACTGTCATGCAAAACCGATTCAAGAACTTGGTGGAACTTCACAGGGAGTGGACTGAGGCTGGAGTCAGAGCATCAAGAGCCACCACACACAGAAACATCTTCATAAAGCTGGTCAGCAAACACAAGCATGAAGTGCGCTAAAGTCTCCTGGTAGATGCTGTGTTGACTTTTGACTTGATCAAACCTAGTGGACCAACAGCAGCAAATGACATGGCACCCAAACCATCACTGACTGTGGACACTTCACACTGGACTACAAGCAGCTTGGATTATGAGCAATGATCCAGTTTTCCTTCTCCAGGTGAGACTCTTCAGATGTCTTCGGTTCAGGAGTGACTTGACATGTCACATTCCTCATGTCAAGTCACGAGGAATGTGACACTTGTAGTCACATCTCCGGACTCTTGATGCTGCGACTCCAGCCTCAGTCCACTCACTGCGAAGCTCCACCAAGTTCTCAAATCAGTTTTGCTTAACCATCTTCTCCAGGCTGCAGTCATCCCTGTTGTTTGTGCACCTTTTCCCACCACACTTTGTCCTCCAGTCAACCTTCCATGAATCTGCTTTGATCCAGCGCTTTGAACAGCCAGCCCTTTGACCAATGATCTTCTGTGGTTGACTACCTTTGTGGAGGCTGTCACTGAGCATCTTCTGGACAACTGTCAGGTCAGCAGTCTTCCCCATGATAGTGGCGATGTGTACTGAACCTGAGTGACAGAGGCATGGGAATTACACAGCAGAAATCCTCATTTACTTAAACTAGAAATTAAATATTCAAACATTTTGAGGTGCATTTCTTTTTGGGTTTTTTTTGCTGTAGGCTGTAATTATGTAAATTACATTTTTTTTTTTTTTTTTAAATGCTTGAAACGTTTTAGTTTATATGTAATGAGTCTGAAATATCCTGTTTTCAATGCCTGAAATAACAGTCAAAGAATATTGAACTTTTCCCTTATTTTCCTTCTAATTTTTTGAGATTACCTGTACATGAAATTGTGTAGAAACAACCGTCTTGAGCCAGCAAAGATTTGACTAAATTTTCATGCCAACTGACCAAAAGGTACAATACACACTGGTTTATTCTATGTGATCTACATTCCAATCAAATAAAGTGTAAATGAAGGTGTAAGAGAATAATATGTAATACATCCACTTTTCTCTAAGGTCAGGATCAGAGTCTTCATCACCTTCACTTATGTCTGCTGCATTCACATCCAGAGTCATTTTCAAGTCACCTGTAGAAAAGAATGTTTTAAAAATATGCACATTTAATTGATATACACATAAAATTGCAACACCAATACATTTATTGTGTTCCAACAGTCATTTAGCAGCAGAGATGGTTAGTAATGAGTTACATCTACTTGAGTAACCTTTTGGGGTCAATTTTACTGTTTGAAGTAGCTTCAGTATACTTTCAATCTCACTTGGGCAGATTTTTCAAGAAAACTCTACTTTGTTACATCAGTAATAAATGGTGTTACTAATGCTGCTACTTTTATTTATTACTATATAAATGTCTTTGCATTCTGTTACGAGGCAGGTTGTCAGCTGTTCCCAGGTCTAGTATTACCTCTGCCAAGGAGGTTATGTTTTTGCCGGCGTTGGTTTGTTTGTCTGTCTGTTCGTGTGCAAGATAACTCAAAAAAGTTATGGACCAATTTGGATGAAAATTTCAGGAAATGTTGATACTGGGTGGTGCAGTGGTTAGCTACAGTGGTGATCGGTGTGTGTGTGTGTGTGTGTGTGTGTGTGTGGGGGGGGGGGGGGGGGGCTGATTTGCCTTGGTGGAGGTCTGCGCTCTCCGAGTGCTTTTGTAGTTATTTAATGCAATCATGTACATGGGTAGGACGTAGGATATCAGCTGGTCCCAGGTCTGCTGGTGCAGCCACACCATTCAGTAACTCTGCACAGAGCAGCAGCAGTATCACTTTCAAATTGCCATAAGAGCTAACATCTACAGAAGAACAAACAATTAACAGTGCACGCTGCAGCTGTATGAATCTGTAACCTCAGAAAAGTGCAGGTGTGTCTGTTGGTGTGTGTCAGGCTTCAGAGCTGCTGCTGTCTGCTCATGTAAACATTCAAGCTGAAGGTGGGTCATCAGCCTGATGAGCAGAGGGAGAAAAGCACAGACCAAACTATTCACTTGAAATAAGACAAAGTACTTTTTTAGTGCTCATAACTGATATGATGTTTGAACCTCAGATGGTCCTTAGTTTGAGGTAAAACAGGAAGCACACATTATTTCAATATATGATGATGAAACATCACAGCGTCATCTCCCAGTTAAGCAAATTAAGTCTTTAAATCACTTCTGTAGAAATCTGTACTGGGATGACTGAACTTAAAGAGCATATAAACATGTGCAAACACCTTAAATTGAGTTTTTGAACAACAGAAGTCTTACATGTAAGATTTGCTTATTTATTTCCTAAAGCATAGTAAGAATTACAGGACAACTACCAAAGGATGAGATTTTCATTCATTCATTCATTTTCTAAACCCGCTTTATCCTCACAAGGGTCACAGGGGTCGCTTGGAGCCTATCCCAGCTACATGTATATGTACTGTATATGTAGCTGGATGAGATTTTATTTTTAATAAACTAGAGTAACATAATATTTTGTGATCCTACTGGGCAGGCACAGACTGGGAATATCTGTATGATACATGTGGAAGAATATCTTCAGGGGACAATGTTTTGTTATAAAGGAACCCAGGTGTGTGTTCACTTCACCTAATGCATTTGTACTCTTACTCAACTAGTTCTTTTAAATTACTTATTTTACTTCTACTGAAGTTACTGTTCACTGTTCAGTAACACTAGTTTTAACAGAATACATTTATTGGCTACTCCACCTACCTCTGTCCCTGATATGAACGTCATGCGTCCCCACAGAGTGGTCAGCAGCTGGACTGACAGATGACAGAGGGGACACACACTTATACGTTCTGTGTGCAGATGATTTTGCTTCACAGATCCTAAATAATGGCATGGGACTCTGTATTCCTCGTATAAGCATATAAGTAGTTGGGCAGTAATGTACTGATACAATCTAGTGTAATCAACATTTAAGCACTGTATACTCATTATGCTCTATTTTTTTGTCAAGATGCAGAGAAGGAGGAAAAGAAAACCTGAGCAGGATGCCAAAGACCACATACTGTCAGGCACAGACAAAGCCTTCATTGAGCAACAAACAATCAATGCATTTAAAGGTATGTCATGTTAGGAATTAGGGGTCTTCACATTCTCTCATTTCACCCCAGGGTGAAACATTTATCATTTTAGATACTTGTACCAATCATAATGAATTTCTCAGGAGTGTTTATATTTTAGTTAGCCAGCTAATGTTTTTTCCAGAGAAATTAGCTTGTATTTGTTGTTTTTCTGTAGTTTTTTCTTGATTGTTGCAGGCATTACTCCAAGATCACAGGACAGACTTCAAGTTAAATATATAGTGGCTGAGGCCTTTTAAACTTCTTCTTTTAACATTTTATTTGTTGTCATGGTACATATCAGCTTACACATCTAATGTTACTTGCCAATACAGGGTGACCTCAGCCCTCTTTTCATAATTTAGTGATATCTGTGATCTGATGGACAGAGGTTTCATGTTTTTGTGCAAAGTCTGAAGTATGCCACTGTTCCAGCCCATTTACAGCTGACTTCTGCATCCAAACAGAAAGCCTTCCCTCCACCTCTGCCAAATGTCTGCAAAAGCTAAATGTCAAAATAGTTCTTGTACGGTATGATAGAAGCCTTTAGTGGGACAAGTCACTCAGGTGTTAAAGGATAAAGACAGAGAGCCTGATTTACTAAGATCACAAATAATGGGTGCAAACCTTCACGGCCTGATCAAGGTGTACAAGTATATTTGCATCAGTTATTAATCAGTATTGCAAAAAGATACCCCCAAAACCATTCCCAAAATGTTTCTTTGGCCATCTTATTACTAGATCTTGCAATCCTCCAAATTTGAAGAAAATCGGATAAAAACTGATAAAATGGCGACCCAATGAGCGTGAAAACGTGCACAATTTTATTGTTATAAGAGAGCAAAATTATTGTACATAATGTTTTGCAACAAAATAAATAATTACTACTCAACTCCTGTGTCTTTTTTATGACAAAATACACACATCACATTTCTTTTCATTTATTGATCATTTTTGTTGAACAGCTGTTGGATTATCAATTCTTATTTTCAGTATTAAGACAATCAACCATTTTGTTCTGAAAACCCTTCTTTTACAGCCCTTTAATTGTAATAATAGAATGGGAACCTGTTATTTCAGTATTATTATGACTAAATATGCACAACTAGACAGATTTTGGTCTGCTCCCTGGCTGCAGAAAATTTGGTAACAATGTGGCAAACGGATGTTTACGTCCAACCGCATGTTTTCAATGGTGCGTTGTTCACCAGAATTCATGTAGTGTCCGTACACCAATATACTTCCATCAATAATATGGCGTATATGCCTTATAGATATATTGTTATAACTTGTTCACAAATGTTCATTTCCTCCTGTACCAGGAAGGCTCAGTTACAGATCTAACAGAGATGCCACCATGTGGTAAGCCAGATTTCCATTCCAATCTTGTAGAGTCCGTACACCAAGTAGTGTCCGTACACCATATCAAAATATGTGGGTCTAATTTTATTGTTTCTGTCAATATATGGAATTTTTCAGCACGCATGCTTTGGACACGACATCTACGAGGGCTGTTCAATAAGTTCATGGCCTCACCCAGAAATACTGGTTGTTATAATACAGGATGTTACATTCTTTCGTGATGGGATAGTGATGCTTGAACATCGATGGACCAAGTGCATTGCTGTAAATGGAGATTATGTTGAAAAATAAAATATAAATTATCAGTCTGTGTTGTTCTGTTGTGGGTGAGGCCATGAACTTATTGAACGGCCCTCGTATGCAATAAACACTGCATGATTCTCCTGAGTGCTGAAACATTTGTATATCTTTGTAGGCATTAAATATGGAGGCTATAGGCTGGAGTGTCCGTACACCCAATAATTTCTGATTTGACAGGGGTACAAGCCTGCGAAATTTTTAGTAGACACCATAATACAAAAATATTTTGGACTTTAAAAGAGAAATATCAGACAAATAAAATGGCCTGTCAGATTTTTTGATAGAGCATTATTATTTTTTATTATTATATGTGCACCCTTTCTGGTACCCTTGATTGTGATCAGGCCGTTCAGTAAATCAGGTCCATAAAGGTGAGTTTCATGCAGTAGTTGGGTGAGAGGAACCAGTTCAGCTGGCCTCATCCACTTGACATCTAGCTCTATGTTGAATCTGATGGACTGCTGACCATGTCCGAGCCAGAACCCCTAAACTCACACCACTCAAAATTAAAGTCTGACAACTGGAAAGATTTCCAAGCTCATATTCTTTAAAAGCAGAGACTTGTTCTTAGTGTCATGTGTTCTGTTTCTGAACTTCTCAATGAGTTGTTCATCTTGAGGACTGTTAACTGACATTTACCTTGTTTTAGACGTAGAGATGATTGTTCTCTGTTTGTCAGTCACATTTTGTTCTAGTATGGATACATACATAATTGGATACATTAAAAATAATTATAAAAAACATTTCAGTTCCTTTTGTAGACTTTTATGCTTGGATATTCATTATTAATGTCTTTAATAACTGCTTTTGGCTTAATGGGATGGCACTGTCTTATGGTGGAACTGGTTTATGTCTTTTGGTGTAACCAGTATTTTACCCAGAATATATAAAAATGCAAAGTAAATATTTGTAGGATTTGTTTTAAATGTCTATTGAAAGGTAAATAAAGATTTTCTGCCTTTTAAATTAATTTGGTCAAAGGTTTTGTGGAAAAACAGATGTGCTGTTTGGTAAGTGTGTCTGCTCACTGACACAAAAAGACACATTTCTGATTCAGATATTATTTGTCTTAGAATCTTTTAAAGGGCACTTGTAAAACAAAATGATGATTTAAATCTGCTCCCTCAGCTACTCATTTTGTGGACAAAATTTAAATACATTTCTCATTCTTTTTGGGTTACACCACTTGATATTTTCATGGACAGTAACTTTTAAACTTATGGAAAAAAGTATAAATCCCTTCTCAAAATGTATAAATCAAGCAAAACTGAAAAATCAACACACTAATAAACTTGACTCAAGCATTGAAATTACATTTTCAAAATATCTTTAAATTACTAATCTGACCCAAGTACATTTTGAGTGTAAAATATATTGAAAAGTGCCCTCTTTAACTGATAAGAAAAATAAATTAATTGGTAAATTAATATATTAACCTTTCATTAACAAAAAATAATGACTTATTTACTCAAATAAACTCATTTTGAATAATATAAAATAGAAATTTTCTTAAAATGTTACTAAAGCTTAAACAAGATGATTGACAATAAAACTAGGAGTGTCCATTTTATTATATTAATACATTTATTGTGTTTTATATTTCAGCATTAATTCTCTTTGTTTATTTTGTATTCAGTCTATGATGACTTATTTAATATATTTAAAAAAATATATATATATTCAAGTACCCCTGGGGGTACGCCTACCCCAATTTGAGAGACTGGATTAAAGCAAATACCTCTTTGCTGTAATACCTATTTACAGCCTTTACCTATTTACAGCAAATACCTAATTGCTGTAAATTAGACAACCTCAAACAACTTGCCTCTGTCCTTTTTTGGTGACCACGCTTGGCGTTTGGTTTGTTGAGGTGCATCGGTGCTCTGCTGTGGTGATGCATCACCAAGGTGCACATCTGGCAGCACATCTTCTCCCCTCTGACCACATGTTACTTGACTCCCTGTTATAAACCAGAAGAATGACAAATAACCAAAGAAATCCACCAGAGCACACAAAATATCCTTAACACTTTGAGCTAAGGGTGAAATATCAGTCAAAAAATCAGCCAAAAGTGACGGTAGTCTTTGCATCTCTCTGATTGTGTAGCACAGTCACACTAGCCATTCCACCCATTTATGGTGGTAATTCAAGTTTTTAATATTTATGACCCAGAATCTCCAGAACTTGATCTTGTAGCTAATGCCAAAAAGAAAAAATACACTAATCAGATGAATCATCAAATGAATTGTTTCTTGAAAATGATAGAGTGTAATTGAGACACTTAAATAAGTGATATGTTCATAAATTAATATGTTGAAATACACTGTTTACAATATTTACAAGTATGTGTCAACTAACCCTCTAAATGGGATTATATGGTGGACAAGAAATGCTTTCCTTTTGAGGAGCTTTTAGTTTGAACTCACAGGAAGTCAGGCACTTCATGTGAACCCGATTTGTTACTTAAGTAGTCATAACAAGTTTCCGGGAGAAAATCAATAACATTTAAAGATCTATATATATAAACAGACAAAAAACATATGAAACACATGAACACATGAAATTTCATATAATACAGAAAATAGATGTTCTCTGCAATTGATTTTATTGATGTTATTATTAGAGTGAGCACAAAAAAAAAAAAAAAATATATATATATATATTGAATTATTTAATTTTAATTCAACTTCAATCTATGAATCCTGAGCCAAAGACAGTCAATTTTGGATGGGGTGGGACTCCTTAGGCTAATATTTTCTGTATACTTTTTGTCAAAAATATACAAAAAGGATTATTATTTGTTAAACTTCAATTCAATTAGTAGTATTATTAAAAACTGATTCAATAAAGATTTGTCTGGGGAGAAAAACAATGGGTGTATCTGGGGGATGCGAAATGTACCCCTAATTCTGAAATGACCCACATGTCTGATGACAGCATACATGGTCAGTGGTGATTAAAACATCAAATGTAGCCAACAGTGAGCATTTCAGAGGCAGTGTTTTCTTTTCCCTTTATTGAAGAGTTATCATGTGATCACCAAATGTTTCTGTTCCGTTGTACGTCAAATATACCTTTCAGTTGTCCATATAGAGTTATAATATGTCTGTTCTTTTTTTCAGCTTCTGTGAGTGCAACCACTTTCTGTGTGATTTAGTCGATTGTGTGACTGAATATATTTTATTAAAAATCAAACATAAAAATAAAAACTATATATGTGACACGTTAACATGATAATTCTTCAATAAAGGGAATTGAAAATACTGCCACTGAGATGATCAGGACTTTTAGTTTGTGCCGTTTTTGGTGCATGTTGTGGTCTAACGGTGGACGGTAACTACTAAACCCAATAGTATCTAAACTACTTCACTGAGCTCAATCTCACAACAGTAAAATGAAACATACAACTGCAGGCGTCAAATGAATTCAAAAACATTCAATATTATAGCACAGTAGTGACTAATGACCATTTTACAGGTACAACTGGGCATAAAACCTCAAATATTTAACAACTTTGTCACTTATCTGGATACTGGATATCTGGATACCCACAAGACAAATGCCCACAATTTGTAGTATGGCATTATTTCAATGGGGAACTATATGAAGCATGCAAATACTGCAGATATTTTAAGTACATATGTACTGCAGATATCTACATATGTAATCAGTATTCAGTTGTTACGCAACAATAGTCCAGATAGTTATGTCATTGTAACATTATTGATACATGATCTGAATGAAGCCTTTATGATGTGTGAATACATTAAAATAATGCAAAAGGACAGTTTAATTTTGATTTCTTTTTCTGGAGAATATTTTATGAAATAAATATACAAATACAAATATATATATATATATATATATATATATATATATATATATATATATATATATACATTTTTTTTTTATTTTTTTTTAATTTTTAAACAGATTGTCTTCAACAGTATTCTTGACTGCCCGCAGACTGTCCCTTACAGCATCTTTGATCTGTGTGAGGGTGCTTCATGGTATGTGCTACATTAAATAAAAATGCAATGGACAGTTCAATTTAACATGTACATGTAAATGCAAACACAGATTTTTCTTGCATGGGACTTTAACATATTCTTTAAGTTTATAACTCATCGAGGTGAATATTTCACAAATGAATCCTCAGGCGATGGGACTTGTGTTTGTTTAATTACCTCCGCCAAGGAGGTTATGTTTTTGCCAGGGTTTGTTTGTTTGTTTGTCTGTCCGTTAGTGTGCAACATAACTCAAAAAGTTAAGGACAGATTTGGATGACATTTTCAGGGTTTGTTGGAAATGGGATAAGGAAGAAATGATAAAATTTTGGTGGTGATCGGGGGTGGGGGGGCCCACGGGGGGGGGGGGGGGGGGGGGGGGGGGGCACTGATCAGCCTTGGCGGAGGTCTGCGCTCTCCGAGTGCTTCTAGTTTAACATGTAACATTTTTCCTCAGTAGCTATGAATATGTCTACATACGGAGGTGATGGGATATCACAGGTACTGTTTTTTGCATTTCCTTACTAACAATGTAGATAATTTTGTTACTTTTGTTGCTAATAAAATATTATGAAATGAAGTTGTGGGCATTTGTCTGCGCACCCCACTGTACCGGCCCATACCCCCACAGTATTATGGAGGTCCTACGCATGCGTGGTTACCAAGCGAAGGGTAGGCAAGTGCCGACCCCCCCCCCCCCCCACACACACACACACAGAGATCAATTCCATAGGAAACACTGCATTATTGAACCTTTGCACGTTACGTCACGCTCTGTTCGTGCTGCGAACGACCGCCATGACGGTCGGCGGAAGTGCTAGACTGTACACTGGACGGCAATATCGAATTTGGTCTGAACGTTCTCGTTCTTGTTTGTTTTTAACCCTGCTTTACACGTACAGTGGTCGAACACAACAGTTCCATCCTTCGTCACAGACACCCGTGGTTTGAGCTGGTTCCAGACAGAGCCTGGATCTGATGGACCTGATATTACAGATAGAACAGGTTCTGTTTGTGTCCATAGCATATTAGCTCCACCAAATGCTAGCTAGGTGCTAGACTGGGTTAACTACTATGAGCCACTCTGTTCAGCGGCTGTCATAACTAGCCTTCAATATTAGCTCTGTTGTAGTGGCTGCCTTTTTTTTTCTTTACCAGCTACACTACTTATATGTCCTACTGTTACTGTCATTATGCTGTTCCATATGTTCTAGCAGTGGAACTGTACATATTACTGTGTGTAGATAGTAGAAAGGCAGACACTTCAACAACAGAGATAATACTGTAGGATACTTATGACAGACACTAACATTATTACACAACGTTAGTTAATTAGAGCTGCTTTTGGTTACAGTCTATTTGAGTTTGGATAGCATGCAGGGGAAAACATGTTAAAAACATACACAGCTAGCTAGCTAACGTTAGCTGTAGCTTTCCTTTACCATTATGAGATCCATTCCTCTGCCGTGAGCGCAGTACAGCGACTGGGTAATCTAACCTGAGACTAAGAACTGGTATCATCCAGACTTTTGTATGCTTTTAGATCAGTACCTGTGTATGGGGACACTCCATTTAGAACAGAATGATACAGACCGTGTGCTTTTTTTTTTCAACTTTATTTACAACATTTGAGTATACAGTACAACACTTTGAACAAGATGTAAAAAGGGAAAAAGCATTTGAACATATAAGTTTAAGAAAATAATGCATAGATTTAAAAATACAAAGCATAATATATAATAGTAAAAAAAAAAAAAAAAGAAGTAAATAAATAAAAAAAATAATAATTCTGACAAAAATAAATAAATAAATGCAACAGAGAGTTCAGTCAGTATGTAAAAATGTTTATAAATAGCCAAGGTGTTAGTGCTTTTTATTATTATTATTATTATTATTATTATTATTATTATTATTATAAATGAGTTCTAAAGATTTAATATAATTTCCAAATTCTAATAGGAAGATGTTAAAATTTGCGAGTGTTTTAGTATATTTGTTTTTATGTATATGCAATTTTCCAAATAATATGAACAAATTTACAATAAATTCTAGATTGTTAGTATCATGTTTACAATAAGTCATTACATTGTGGGATGTTATATTTATTTTATTGTTACTTTTAGATATGATATAATTTTCCATTTCGGACCAAAAATTAGAAGAATGTTTACATAAAACGAATAAGTGTAGAGTAGTTTCAGATTCAGATTGACAGAAGTTGCATGTTTCTTCGACCGTGTGCTTTACACTCCGGTAGACTGGAGGATTTTACTGGATCCGTAAACGCATCAGGAGGGAGAAGGTCGGTAGCTAGCTCTGCTATCGCTAACTTCTCCAAATAGCGTTCTTTGTGCCGTCAAGTAAGGTGAGTCACTTCGCAGGACAACTCCAAAACTTTCTTTTCAGTGCTGGTAGACAGAATCCGTGGTTCATTTGTGTGTTTGTTGTGTTGCTTTTGCCGTCCACCATGGGCTGAACCCCTAGTCACGTGATAACTGTGACGTCGGTGCTAAGGGTCAATAACACATTTTGAATAATTACTGCTTTAAAAAGGTTCGGAGCTCTTAGAATTGGAATTGTGCTGTTGCTAGGTTACCGGACTATGAAATGTATAAATCTGGGCCAGGCTGTTAACCGTCCCTTTCCCCTTTCGGATCTATACCAGTGTAGTTCAGTGTGCTAGAGCTCTAGCTAATTTCATCCAAAACATTGAAGACTGTGAAGAAAACCAAGGACAGACCAGCGGAAGAAGAAGAACCGGACACCCAGGACCTGAGGAACCGACCAGGACCAGGATCAGCACCGGGACCGGGACCAGGACCAGAACCGACCGGGACCGGTGTCAGGACCGGCCTTCTTCTCACCATGCGGAAGGTAAGAATGTGCTCCTAATTTCATCTGATGTAAATGACAGTGAACCTCCTCAGACCCACATGTGGGTTTACTGTGCATGTTTATGGGAAGAGGTTCACAACTTTAAACACAAAACCTACAACATAAAAACTGTCCACTGCAAAGGGCAGAAAGCATTTAAATAATGCACCTGAAAAAATGGGTGTGTCATGATGTTTCCAATATCGGCAATTACTGAATTTTAAAAGGCCACATGTGTCCTTTTCCTGGGTCTGAGGAGGTTCAAGCAGGACTCAAACATGACAAACTAATGTAAACCATGTCAGATTATTGAATACAACTCAAACTGAGACATTAAATTGAAGAAAAAAAAGTACATTTGGAAAAATTGATTAGTTTTACATGAAACTGAGACAAAAACCAAACACAACTCAGCAAATGTCGCTTAGTTCATCTAAAAAAATACAAAAAAAAAAGTAGAACTGATGGAAACTGAGATTTATTGAATAATCTGAAAGGTTTGAGATCAAACTACAAGGTGGATTTACTGTTGTACTGTTTACTGCACACATTTAGTGTACTCACACAGTTACTGTACTCACACATTTACTGTACTCACACATTTACTATACTTACACATTTACTGTACTCACACATTTACTGCACACCCACAGTTACTGTACTCACACATTTACTATACTTACAAAGTTACTGTAACCACATTTACTATACTTACACAGTTACTGTACTCATACATTTACTGTACTCACATTTACTATACTTACACAGTTACTGTACTCATACATTTACTGTACTTACACAGTTACTGTACTCAACTTTTACAGTACTCACACAGTTACTGTACTCAGACAGTTACTGTACTCACGCTTTTACTGTACTCATACATTTACTTAACTCACACATTTACTGTACTTACACAGTTACTGTACTCATGCTTTTACAGTACTCACAGTTACTGTACTCATACATTTACTGTACTCATACATTTACTGTACTCACACATTTACTGTACTCATACATTTACTGTATGCATATATTTACTGTACTCATACATTTACTGTACTCACACATTTACTGTACTCATACATTTACTGTATGCATATATTTACTGTACTCATACATTTACTGTACTCACACATTTACTGTACTCACACTTTTACTGTACTCATACATTTACTGTACTAATACATTTACTGTACACACACAGTTACTATACTCATACATTTATGTTACTCACACAGCTACTGTACACACACAATGACTGTACTCAGACATTTACTGTACTCACACAGTTACTATACTCATACATTTACTGTACTCATACATTTACTGTATGCATATATTTACTGTACTCACACTTTTACTGTACTCATACATTTACTGTACTAATACATTTACTGTACACACACTGTTACTATACTCATACATTTATGTTCCTCACACAGCTACTGTATACACACAATGACTGTACTCATAAAATTACTGTACTCACACATTTACTCACATGTTACTGTACACACAGTTACTACACTCACACAATTACTGTACTCAAAGTTACTTTATTCACACAATTACTGTACACTCACAGCTACTGTACACCCACAGTTACTGTACTCACACAGTTACTTTATTCACACAGTTACTCTTCTCACACAATTACTGTGTAGACACAATTTCTTTACTCACAGTTACTTTATTCACATAGTTACTTTACTCACACGTTTACTATACTCACACAGTTACTGTACACACACATTTACTGTACTCACACAGTTACTGTAGAAACACAGTTACTGTACTCACACAGTTACTGTAGAAACACAGTTACTGTACTCACAGTTACTTTATTCACACAATTACTCTACTCACACAGTTACTATGTAAACACAGTTACTTTACTCACAGTTACTTTATTCACACAGTTACTGTACTCACACATTTACTCTACTCACACAGTTACTGTACAAACAGTTACTGTACACACACAGTTACTGTACTCAAACAGTTACTTTATTCACACAATTACTGTGCACACACAGTTACTGTACTCACACAGTTACTTTATTCACACAATTACTGTGCTCACTCTTATTGTACTCACACACTTACTTTACACACACAGTTACTCTCCTCACACAGTTACTGTAAATAGTTATTTTTCTCACAGTTACTATATTCACATAGTTACTGTACTCACACATTTACTCAACTCACACGTTACTGTACAAACAGCGACTGTAGTCATAGTTACTGTACTCACACATTTACTCTACTCACACAGTTACTGCAGAAACACAGTTACTGTACTCACACAGTTACTTTATTCACACAATTACTGTACACCCAAAGTTACTGTACACCCACAGTTACTGTACTCACACAGTTACTTTATTCACACAGTTACTCTACTCACACAATTACTGTGTAGACACAATTACTTTACTCACAGTTACTTTATTCACATAGTTACTTAACTCACATGTTTACCCTACTCACACAATTACTGTACTCACACAGTTACTGTAGAAACACAGTTACTGTACTCACAGTTACTTTATTCACACAATTACTCTGCTCACACAGTTACTGTGTAAACACAGTTACTTTACTCACAGTTACTGTTCTCACACAGTTGCTGTACTCAGTTTCTTTATTCACACAACTACTATACACCCACAGTTACTGTACTCACACAGTTACTGTACTCACACAGTTACTTAATTCACACAACTACTGTACACCCATAGTTATTGTACTCACACAGTTACTTTATTCACGCAATTACTGTACACCCACAGTTACTGTACTCACACAGTTACTGTACACAGTTACTTCATTCACACAACTACTGTACACCCACAGTTTCTGTACTCACACAGTTACTTTATTCACACAACTACTGTACTCACACAGTTACTTTATTCACACAATTACTGTACACACACAGTTACTGTACTCACATATTTACTGTACACACGTAGTTACTGTGTTCACACTTTTACTGTACTCACACAGTTACCGTACTCACACATTTACTTATACAATTATTGTACACACACAGTCACTGTACTCACACAGTTATTGTACTCACAGTTACTTCATTCACACAACTACTGTACACCCACAGTTACTGTACTCACACAGTTACTGTACTCACACAGTTACTTTATTCACATAACTACTGTACACCCACAGTTACTGTACTCTCACAGTTACTGTACTCACACAGTTACTTTATTCACACAATTACTGTACACCCACAGTTACTGTACTCACATATTTACTGTACACACATAGTTACTGTGTTCACACTTTTACTCTACTCACACAGTTACTGTACTCACACAGTTGGTGTACTCAGTTACTTTACTCACAGTTATTTTATTCACACAATTACTACTTACTTAATTACTGCTCACACAGTTACTGCTCACACAGTTACTGTGTAAACACAGTTACTTTACACACAGTAACTTTACTCACACAGTTACTTTATTCACACAATTACTGTACACACACAGTTACTGTACACACAGTAACTTTACTCACACAGTTACATTATTCACACAATTACTGTACACACACAGTTACTGTACACACAGTTACTCTACTCACACAGTTACTGTATAAACCGTTACCTAAAAGCACCGTTACCGTTACTTTTTTCACATAGTTACTGTACTCACACATTTACTATACTTACATAGTTACTTTACTCACATTTACTGTACTCACACATTTACTATACTCACACAGTTACTGTACACACACAGTTACTGTACTCACACAGTTACTTTATTTACACAATTACTATACACACACAGTTACTGTACTCACACAGTTACTTTATTCACACAATTACTATACACACACAGTTACTGTACTCACACAGTTACTGTACTCACAGTTACTTCATTCACACAACTACTGTACACCCACAGTTACTTTACTCACAGTTACTTTATTCACATAAGGACTGTACACTCACAGTTACTGTACTCACACAGTTACTTGATTCACACAATTACTGTACACCCACAGTTACTGTACTCACATATTTACTGTACACACGTAGTTACTGTGCTCACACTTTTACTGAACACACAGTTACTGTAGTCAAAGTTACTTCATTCACACAACTACTGTACACCCACAGTTACTGTACTCACATATTTACTGTACACATGTAGTTACTGTGTTCACACTTTTACTGTACTCACACATTTACTTTACTCACATGTTACTGTACACAGTTACTGTACACCCACAGTTACTTTACTCACATAGTTACTTTCCTCACAAAGTTACTGTACTCATACACCTAATTTACACCCACATTTACTGTATTCACAAAGTTACTGCACTCACTCAGTTTCTGGACTCACACAGTTATTGTACTCATACAGTTCCTTTACACACACAGTTACTGTACTCAAACTGTTAATGTACATTAAAATTTACAGTACTCACACAGTTACTTAACTCATACCTGTACTGTACACACAGTTACTGTACTCACACAGTTACATTACACAAACTTTTACTGTACTCAGTTACTTTACACAGTTACTTTACTCACACAGTTATTGTACTCACAGTTACTGTACCCACTCGGTTACAGTACTCACAGTTACTTTATTCACACAGTTACTGTACTCACACAGTTACTGTACTCACACAGTTACTTTATTCACACAATTACTGAACATCAATAGTTACTGTAATCACAGTTACTGAACTCACACAGTTACTTTATTCACACAATTACTGTACTCACACATTTACTCTGCTCACACAGTTACTGTACACACACAGTTACTGTACTCACACATGTACTGTACACACACAGTTATTTTTTTCACAGTTACTGTACACCCACAGTTACTGTACTCACACAGTTACTTTACACAGACAGTTACTTTACACACAGTTACTGTACTCACACATTCACTGTACTCCCACAGTTACTATACACACACACAGTTACTTCATTTACACAATTACTGTCAACCCACAGTTACTGTACTCACACAGTTACTCTACTCACACAGATATTGTACTCACACAGTTACTGTATGACCACAGTTACTCTACTCACACAGTTACTGTACTCACAGTTACCGTATTCACACAGTTACTGTGCTCACACAGTTATTTTACACACACAGTTGCTTTAAGCATAGTTACTGTACTCACACAGTTACTGTGCTCACACTTTTACTTTACTCACAAAGTGACTGTACTCACACATTTACTTTACTCACATGTTACTGTACACACAGTTACTTTACTCACATAGTTTCTGTCCTCACAAAGTTACTGTACTCATACAGTTACTTTACACCCACATTTACTGTATTCACAAAGTTACTGCACTCACTCAGTTACTGTACTCACACAGTTACTGCACACACACAGTTACTTTATTCACACAATTACTGTACTCACAGTTACTGTATAAACACAGTTACTGTACACCCACAGTTACTGTACTCACAGTTACTTTACTTACACAGTTACTTTATTCACACAATTACTGTACTCAAAAAGTTACTGTATTAACACAGTTACTGTACACACACAGTTACTATACTCACACAGTTACTTTGTTTACACAATTACTGTACACCCACAGTTATTGTATACACACAGTTACTCTCCTCACACAGTTATTCTACTTACTGTTTCTGTATAAACAGTTACTTTTCTCACAGTTACTTTATTCACATAGTTACTGTACTCACACATTTACTCTACTCACACAGTTACTGTACACAAACAGTTACTGTACACCCACAGTTACTGTACTCACACAGTTACTTTACACACAGAGTTACTTTTCACATAGTTACTGTACTCACACAGTTACTATACACACACATTTACTGTACTTACACAGTTACTCTACTCATACAGTTATTGTACTCACACAGTTACTGTATGACCGCAGTTACTCTACTGACACAGTTACTGTATTCACACAGTTACTGGACACACACAGTTACTTTACTCACACAGTTACTGTATTCACACAATTACTGTACTCACACATTTGCTGTACACACGTAGTTACTGTGCTCACACTTTTACCTTACTCACACAGTTACTGTACTCACAAAGTGACTGTACTCATTTATTTACTGTACACACATGTTACTTTATACACAGTTACTGTACTCACATAGTTTCTGTTTTCAAAGTTACTGTACTCATAGTTACTTTATACCCACATTTACTGTATTCACAAAGTTACTTCACTCACTCAGTTACTGTACTCACACAGTTACTGTACACACACTTTTACTGTACTCAGTTATTTTACACAGTTACTTTACTCACACAGTTATTGTACTCACAGAGTTACTGTACTCACTCAGTTACTGTACTCACAGTTACTTTATTCACACAGTTACTTTACACACACAGTTACTGTACACACACAGTTGCTTTACTCACACAGTTACTGTACAAACACAGTTACTGTACACACATTTATTTTACTCACACAGTTTCTGTACACACAGTTACTCTACTCAGTTACTGTAGTCACACATTTACTCAACTCTCACAGTTACTGTACTCACACAGTTACTTTACACATTTACTATACTCACACAGTTACTGTACTCACACAGTTACTTTATTCACACAATTATTGTACTCACACATTTACTCTGCTCACACAGTTACTGTACACACACAGTTACTGTACTCACACATGTAGTGTACTCACACAGTTACTCTACTCACACAGATATTGTACTCACACAGTTACTGTTCTCACACATTTACTGTACTCACACAGTTACTCTACTCACACAGATATTGTACTCACACAGTTACTGTATGACCACAGTTACTCTACTCACACAGTTACTGTACTCACAGTTACCGTATTCACACAATTACTGTACTCACACAGTTATTTTACACACACAGTTGCTTTAAGCATAGTTACTGTACTCACACAGTTACTGTGCTCACACTTTTACTTTACTCACATGTTACTGTACACACAGTTACTTTACTCAGTTACTGTAGTCACACATTTACTCTACTCTCACAGTTACTGTACTCACACAGTTACTTTACACATTTACTATACTCACACAGTTATTGTACTCACACAGTTACTTTATTCACACAATTATTGTACTCACACATTTACTCTACTCACACAGTTACTGTACACACACAGTTACTGTACTCACACATGTAGTGTACTCACACAGTTACTCTACTCACACAGATATTGTACTCACACAGTTACTGTTCTCACACATTTACTGTACTCACACAGTTACTCTACTCACACAGATATTGTACTCACACAGTTACTGTATGACCACAGTTACTCTACTCACACAGTTACTGTACTCACAGTTACCGTATTCACACAATTACTGTACTCACACAGTTATTTTACACACACAGTTGCTTTAAGCATAGTTACTGTACTCACACAGTTACTGTGCTCACACTTTTACTTTACTCACATGTTACTGTACACACAGTTACTTTACTCACATAGTTTCTGTCCTCACAAAGTTACTGTACTCATACAGTTACTTTACACCCACATTTACTGTATTCACAAAGTTACTGCACTCACTCAGTTACTGTACTCACACAGTTACTGCACACACACAGTTACTTTATTCACACAATTACTGTACTCACAGTTACTGTATAAACACAGTTACTGTACACCCACAGTTACAGTACTCACAGTTACTTTACTTACACAGTTACTTTATTCACACAATTACTGTACTCAAATAGTTACTGTATTAACACAGTTACTGTACACACACAGTTACTGTACTCACACAGTGTCTTTATTTACACAATTACTGTACACCCACAGTTATTGTATACACACAGTTACTCTCCTCACACAGTTATTCTACTCACAGTTTCTGTATAAACAGTTACTTTTCTCACAGTTACTTTATTCACATAGTTACTGTACTCACACATTTACTCTACTCACACAGTTACTGTACACACACAGTTATTGTACACCCACAGTTACTGTACTCACACAGTTACTTTACACACACAGTTACTTTACACATAGTTACTGTACTCACACAGTTACTATACACACACATTTACTGTACTTACACAGTTACTCTACTCATACAGTTATTGTACTCACACAGTTACTGTATTACCGCAGTTACTCTACTCACACAGTTACTGTGTTCACACAGTTACTGTACACACACAGTTACTTTACTCACACAGTTACTGTATTCACACAATTACTGTACTCACACATTTGCATTACACACGTAGTACTGTGCTCACACTTTTACTGTACTCACACAGTTACTGTACTCACAAAGTGACTGTACTCATTTATTTACTGTACACACATGTTACTGTATACACAGTTACTGTACTCACATAGTTTCTGTCCTCAAAGTTACTGTACTCGCAGTTACTTTATACCCACATTTACTGTATTCACTAAGTTACTGCACTCACTCAGTAACTGTACTCACACAGTTACTGTACACACACTTTTACTGTACTCAGTTATTTTACACAGTTACTTTACTCACACAGTTATTGTACTCACAGAGTTACTGTACTCACTCAGTTACTGTACTCACAGTTACTTTATTCACACAGTTACTTTACACACACAGTTACTGTACACACACAGTTGCTGTACTCACACAGTTACTGTACAAACACAGTTACTGTACACACATTTATTTTACTCACACAGTTTCTGTACACACAGTTACTCTACTCAGTTATTGTAGTCCCACATTTACTCTACTCTCACAGTTACTGTACTCACACAGTTACTTTATTCACACAATTACTGTACTCAAGCATTTACTGGACACACGTAGTTACTGTGCTTACACTTTTACTGTACTCACACAGTTACTGTACTCACAAAGTGACTGTTCTCACAAAGTTACTGTACTCATACAGTTACTTTACACCCACATTTACTCTACTCACACAGTTACTGTACTCACAGTTACTTTATTCACACAATTACTGTACACACACATTTATTTTACTCACAGTTACTGTACTCATACAGTCATAATACCCAGTTACTCTACTCAGTTACTTTAGTCACACATTTACTCTACTCACACAGTTACTGTTCTCACACAGTACTGTACACACACATATATTTTACTCACCCAGTTACTGTAAACACAAAGTTACTGTACACATGCATTTATTTTACTCACACAGTTACTGTACACAAACATTTACTATACTCACACAGTTACTTTACACACATAGTTACTGTACTCATACAGTTACTGTACACACACAGTTACTATGCACCCACAGTTACTTTACACACATAGTTACTGTACTCATACAGTTACTGTACACACACAGTTACTATACACCCACAGTTACTTTACACACATAGTTAATGTACACACACACTTCCTTTACAATTAGTGTACTCTCACAGTTAATTTACACACAGTTACTGGACTAACACAGTTACTTTACACACATAGTTACTGTACTAACACAGTTACTTTACACACATAGTTACTGTCCACACACAGTTACTGTAGCCACACATGCAAAATTAATTTAATTTTAAGTAAATAAAATATTTTTTTAAAAAAAGCAAAATATCACTCCTTTAAGTGATTTCTCTCCATTTATTTGAATATATCCACTATTTTGCATTCTTGAGTGAAAATCAGATTTTTTTCTACATTTAATTCACTGATCATGATTGATGTCCATTAAAGCTCAAAATGAAATTGAGGGGTATTATATGAAAAAGAGAGAAAATTGAGGAAAAAGTGACTTTTTCAGTAAAATCTATCCTCAACTGAACGTAAAAACAAGTGTGTCCATCCACTGTTGTTGATCTAACTCCATGGGTTTTACTGGTGAATCAGTGTTGTGGAAGATGAAGGTGTTTCCATGGTAACTATGGAGACTGAACGTCCAAATGGGTCATATCTGATGACCATGAAAAGGAGAAAAACTGTATTTTACACTGATTGTTTACATGTATTGATTAAATTAGTGGATCAACTGTTATTTATGTTTTTATATCAGTAAATGATGTTGGTCGCCAGAGGGTGTTTGGGTCTTTATGGGCTAAAGTAGGACTAAAAATGATGAAAAACTCACGTAAACTTTGTCTTGATAGATAGATAGATAGATAGATAGATAGATAGATAGATAGATAGATAGCATGCATGCTACTTATCATTGTTATTTTTTTATCAGGACTTATAATAATAATAATAATAATAATAATAATAATAATAATAATAATAATAATAATAATAATCAATACTTCTTTCTTTTCTTTCTTTGCAGCGAGGAAACCGCTTCCAGCCCCCCACTGCTGGATGTCAGGTGACCCCTGACCCTCCGGAGTGGGTCCACAACCGCCAGCCCCCCATTGCTGGCTCTCAGGTGGCCCCTGACTGCCCGGAGCAGGAACGCAGTGCCCTGCCCTCTGCCTCCGGCTCTCAGGTTGCCCCTGACCGTCTGGGCCAGAGACCCAGACCCACGCTGTCCATCTTCGGCTCTTTGGTGGCCCGTAACCGACGGAGATGCAGCCCCATGTCCTCTGCCTTTGGCTTTCAGGTGGCCCCTGACCGCCAGGGCCAGAGCAGCAGCCCCCTGCCCTCTGCCTTCAGCTGTGAGGTGGCCCCCAAAACCAGCTGGGCCTGGAGACGCAGACCCCTGTCCTCTGTCTCTTACCCTCAAGAGGCCCCGGAGCGCATGCCCTCGGCACGGTCGAGGTGGAGAGCATTTTTATCTTCTGTTTGTTGCTGTGTTTCCTCCGGCTCTCAGGAGGCCCCCTACCACCCGGGCCACAGCAGCAGACCTCTTCCCTTCATCTCCAACTGCGAGGTGGTACCTGATGGGGAGCAGGGAGGCAGCTCCCTGTCCTCTGCCTCTGGCGCTCAGGTGGTCCTTGACCGTTCAAGCCAGAGACGCAGACCCCTGCACCGCCTCTTCGGCTCTCTGGTGGCCCCTGACCACCAGGGCCGGAGACCCAGAGCCCTGCCCTCCAACTACGGCTCTCAGGTGGCCCGTGACTGCCCGGATTTGAGCGGCAGCCCCCTGCCCTTGACTTCTGGCTCTCAGGTGGCCCCTGACTGCACAGTCCGCAGCAGCAGTCCCCTTCCCACTGTCTCCGGCTCTCAGGTGGCCCCTGACCACCAGGGCCGGAGACACAGAGCCCTCCCCTCCAACTCCGGCTCTCAGGTGGCCCGTGACTGCCCGGACTGGAGCGGCAGCCCTCTGCCTTCCACCTCCAAGTATGCAGCTCCCTGCCCTCTGCCTCTGGCTTTCTGGTGGCCCTGGACCGATGGAGATGCAGACGGAGACCAGAGCGGCAGCCCCCTGCCCTCTGCGTCTGGCTTTCAGGTGGCCTCTGACTGCCCAGACCGGAGCAGCAGCCCCCTGCCGTCTTCCTCCGGCTCTCTAGTGGCCCCTGTCCGCCCGGGCTGGAGCTGCAGCCCAAGACCACCCCGTTGCCCTGCTTTCTCTGTCTCCCTCTTTTTCTCTCCTTCTTTTTTCTCTCTCCCTCTCTCCCTCCCCCTCCCTGTTTCACTCTCTCTCTCTGTCCCTCTCTCTGTCTCCCTCTCTCCTCTCTCTGTCATACCCTCTCGCGCTCTCACTCTCTCCTTGTCTCTCCCTCTCGCTCCCCTCCCTTTGACCCTCTCTTTCTCCCTCTGTCTCTCTTTCACTCTGTCTTTCTCTCCCTCTCTTGTCTTCTCTCTCATTGCCTCTCTCTCTCCCTCTTTCCCTTTTTCTATCTCTCTTGGTGTCTTCTACTCTTTCTTTCTCCCTCTCCCACCTTCCTTCCATATTCCTGAGGCCAGAGATGCAGCCCCCCTCCCTCCAGCTGCCCAGGGACCCCTGGCTGGCTGGAGAAGAGGGCCACCCATCCGCCTCCGGCTTTTGGCCCTTCTCCTCCGGCTTTTCGAGTCCCCCCGACTGGCCGGAGCAGAGGGCCATCCTTCCGCCCTCCGTCTCTGGCTTTCGGCCCTCCGCCTCCAGCTTTTGGCCCTCCGCCTCCGGCTTTTGGCCCTCCGCCTCCGGCTGTTTGGGGCCCCCCAACTTGCCGGAGCGGAGGACCACCCCTCCACCCTCCAGCTTTCGGCCCACCGCCTCCGGGTATTCGGTGACCCCCGACCGGCCGGAACGGAGGGCCACACTTCCACACTCCGACCTTCAACCCTCCGACTCCGGCTGTTCGGTGACCCCCGACTGGCCGGAGCAGAGGGCCACCCCTCTTCCCTTCTTCCCCGGCTTTCGGCCCTCCGTCTCCGGCCGTTCGGTGACCCCCGACTGGCTGGAGCGGAAGACCACCCCTCCGCCCTCCGCCTCCGGCTTTCGGCCCTCATCCTCAGACTATTCAGGGACCGCCGACTGACCGGAGCGGAGCACCATCCCTCCGCCCTCCGCCTCTGGTTTTCAGCCCTCCGCCTCTGGCTGTTCGGGGACCCCCAACTTGCTGGAACAGTGGGCCACCGCTCTGCTCTCCAGCCTTCGGCCCCCCGCCCCCGGGTTTTTGGTGACCCCCAACTTGCTGGAACGGAGGGCCACTCCTCCGCCCTCCAGCCTTTGGTCCCCCGCCCCCGGGTTTTTGGTGACCCCCAACTTGCTGGAACGGAGGGCCACTCCTCCGCCCTCCAGCCTTCGGCCCCCCGCCTCCGGGTTTTTAGTGACCCCCGACTGGCTGGAACAGAGGGCCACCCCTCCACCCTCCGACTCCGGCTTTCGGCCCTCATCCTCCGGCTGTTCGGCGAGCCCCAAGTGGACGGAGAGGAGGGCCACCCCTCTGCCCTGCGCCTCCAGCCTTTGGCCCGTATCCTCCGGCTTTTCGGCGAGCCCCAACAGGACGGAGAGGAGGGCCACCCCTCTGCCCTCCGCCTCCAGCTTTTGGCCCGTATCCTCCGGCTGTTCGGGGACCCCCGCCTTGCCGGAGCGGAGGGCAATCCCGCCGCCCTCCGCCTCTGGCTTTCGGCCCTCCGCCTCCGGCTGTTCAGGGCCCCTCGACTTGCCGGAGCAGAGGGCCACCCCTCTGCCCTCCAGCTTTCGGCTCTCCGACTCCGGCTGTTTGGTGACCACCGACTAGCCGGAACGGAGGGCCACCCCTCCACCATCCGCCTCCAGCTTTCGGCCCTCTGCCTCCGGCTGTTTGGTGACCACCGACCGGTCGGATCGGAGGGCCACCCCTCCGCCATCCGTCTCCGGCTTTCGGCCCTCCGCTCCCGGCTGTTTGGTGACCCCCGACCGGCTGGAGCGGAGGCCCACCCCTCCACCCACCGCCTCCAACTTTTGGCCCTCCGCCTCCGGCGTTTGGGAGACCCCGACCAGCCAGAGCGGAGGGCCACCCCTCCATCCTCTGCCTCTGGCTGTAGGAGGACCCCCGACCCGCCGTAGTGGAGGGCTACCCCCACACCCTGTGCCTCCGGCTACCCGAAGACCCCTGACCTGCCCTCACACTCTTGCTGTCAGGTGGTACCTGTGGGCAGCAAGGATGCAGGGGATGCTGTCTCCCTCTCTCCTCTCCTTCTCATGCCCTCTCGCGCTCTACTCTCTCCTTGTCTCTCCCTCTCTCTCACCTCTCTCTTTCCTTCCTCCCCCTCTCTTTCCCTCTTTTCCTCCGATGAGAGAGAGAGATAGAGGAAGAGAGAGATCTTACTCTCTCCCTCTCTCTCTCTCCCTCTCTCTCTCTCTCCCTCTCTGCCTCCAGTCTGAAGGGCATCTCTCTCTCTCTTTTTCTCTCCCTTTTTCCTTGTCCTTCTCTCTCTGCCTCTGGTCCGAGGGCATCTCTCTCTCTCGCTCCCTCCATCTCTCTCTTTCTCTCTTTCCCCCTCTCTGACTCTCTCCCTCTCTCTCTTCCTCTCCCTCCCTCCCTCCCTCCCTCCCCCTCTCTCTGACTCCTCCCTCTCCTTCTCTCTCTCCCTCTCTCTGCTTCTCTCTCTCTCCTTCTTGTCTTTCTCCCTCTCACTGTCTCTCCTCTCTCCCTCTTTCTCTCTCTCCCTCCCTCTCTCTCTATCTCTCTCATCTGTCTCTCTTTCTCTCTCTCCACCCGTCTCTCTTTCTCACCCCCTCACTCTTTCTCTCTCTCCCTCTCTCCTTTTCTCCCTCTTCTCTCTTTCCCCCCCCCCCCCCCCCCCCCCCCAACTGGTCATGGCAGACGACCATCCTCCAGGAGTCTGGGTCTGCTCGAGGTTTTTCTTCCACTTAAAAGGGAGTTTTTTTATCTCGCCACAGTCACATGAAGTGTTTGCTCCAGGAGGACTCTGTTGGGTTTCTGTAAATTGGCTTAAGAGTCTGGTTTAGACCTGCTCAAAATTTAAAGTGATTTGATTTGATCTGATTGGGTTTGAATTGATTTTGCTTAAGAGTCTGGTTTAGACCAGCTCAAATTGGAAAGTGATTGGATTTGATTTGATCTGAATTTATTTGGCTTAAATCTGCGGGAGACTTTCGTCACCAGTTTTTCATCAAATCTGTCAAACCCCATTCATATCCTCAGTATCACAAATCTGTAAGTCTTTCTGTGATTACTCACCTGAATCCCTTGCATTACAGTGAACAGTTTTGAAGTGCCATCCACCATAAACAAACCATTTGTTTACAGTCAGAGCCAGGAGGTAACTCGAGCATGTTCAGAATTTTTTTCGTGACATGCATGGCGGGAAGCGAAGGTTCGCGCAGCCACCTGGCAGCAGCAGTGCCACCGCTGAAACATGGAAACGGCTGGAGGGAGGCAGAGATCCAGCTGTTTGTTGTGTTTGTTGCAGCTGCCACAGTCAGGCGGAGCTCCACTTGCTCCACAGCTCTGCTTCCCTCCAGCCATTTACGCGTTTCAGCAGTTGCACTGCCGCTGCCAGGTGGCTGCGCGAACCTTCGCTGCCCACAATGCACATCACGACAAAATTCCAAAGATTCCCGAGTTACCTCCTGGCTGTAATTGTAAACAAATGGTTTGTTTATGGTGGATGGCACTTCGAAAGTGTTCACCGTGATGCAAAAGATTCAGGTCAGTAATCACAGAAAGACTTACGGATTCATGATACTGAGGATATGAATGGGGTTTGACAGATCTGATGAAAAATTGGTGACGAAAGTCTCCCACACCTTTAACCTCCCAGGAAATGTCAGCAAAGCACAAGCTTTTTCTGTTTTTTATTTAAAAAGTAAAAAACAAACAAACATAAAAACAAAACAAAAAAAACCTCCCCCTTGAACTGCCACCTTACCGTGGTGGGGGAGTTTGAGCGCCCAAATGATCCCAGGAGCTATGTTGTCGGGGGCTTTATGCCCCTGGTAGGGTCTCCCATGGCAAACAGGGCCTGGGTGATGGGCCAGACTAAGAGCAGTTCAAAAGCCCCTATGAAGAATCAAGAACAAAGGGCCGTGACGTCGCCCGGCATGGCTGTGATGGAGCAGACATCATCATCATCAGAGGATGAGGAGATATACTGACAGCAGTTCCGAGCCACCACTGTCCCACCTGGTGAGAATCCCTCTGAGACCTACCGTCATTTGAAAGGACTCTACTGACGCTGGATCCGACCTGAGCAGCACACCAAGGAGGAGATTGGGGAGGCCATCATCCTGGAGCAGCTGCTCCGAGTGCTTCCGGTGGATGTGAGGACCTGGGTAAAAGAACATGAGCCAGAAGAGGGTCATGCAGCCTCCAAGCTGGCCCTACAACACCTGAACGCACGCAGAGGAGGACCAGCTCCACGCAGCATCAACACATCACACCGACCTGTGTTCCAGTGACCCCAGGCGGGGCTGGGGAGGGGAGAGACCAACCCAGGGCCATCAGGTGACACCAGTACTGCCCCAAACCAACGAGCTTCTGGTAAGCACTTTGTTTGTTTTTATTGTCAGCAGCCAGGCCATAAAGCTTCTGTGTGTCCTGTACGCAAAGCTAAGGTTTCAGGTGCATGCTACCCACCTCGTTTTGAAGTAGGGCTGAAGGATGAACTGGGGGTGAAGGCCAGGCACAAAACTGTTACCATCAATGGACATCAGGTTACTGCACTTTTTGGGAGGCTGACAGCAAATAAATTACCACCATTTTTTTGCACCTTCAACTATGCTTGTGGTGTTATTTTGAGCACCTTGGGACCTCTTCCTGTTAGCATTTCCCCCAGTTTCTGAGTGCCTTTGGATGGTGAAGGAAACTGGACTTACTCACACCTTGACTTTCTTGGCAATTTCTCTGTAGGAAAGACCTACATTTTTAAGTGTTATGATGGTCTGTCTCTCTTCTATCGTTAATTGCCTTTTCCTCTTTTCCATTTTTATAGTAACACACTACTTTCTGCAGTACAGTACTGTTCAAATAATGCTCACAACGGTATGGTACCAAAGTGTGTTCCAATACTACTTTTATGCAGACAGAGGGGGTTGGAAGGAATTAAGAAACGTTGGGACACCTGTAGGAATTGGTAGCACCAACTTTCGAGGCTTGATCAACCTCCATTGCTGCAGAACTGCTTTAAGTTGTTAACCCATTTCTTGTTCGCCTTTTATATAATTCTGAAATGTACATTGTTTTTGAGTTTTGTTGAACCTTACCTTTTTTTTTTTTTTTTCACCTCTGGCAGTTCACTGCTTACCTTTGTACCATTTAAGCTGTTTGTTGGACTTGAAGTGCTTGAATTTCAATATGAAACTGGAAAAATCAGGGTGTTCTAAAACTTTGGACCAGTAGTGTGTGTGGATGGATGGATGGATGGATGGATGGATGGATGGACGGACGGACGGACAGTGGACCCATGGAAGTCCAAATCATCACAGACTGTGGAAACTTCACACTGGACCTCAAGCAACGTGGATTCTGTTCTGGGACCTTCACTTCCAAATGACATGCAAAATTGACTTTCATCTGTAAAGAGGACTTTGGACTTTCCACAGTCAGTGCTGATTTGGTCTGCCATGGCATCTGCTGGTGTTGGTCCACTGTGTTTTGTGGACATTTTAGAATACTTGATGCTAATTTCATTTTCCAGCAGGACATGGTACCTGCCCACACCGCCAAATGTACCAAAAGCTAGTTCAGTGACCATGGTGTTACTGTGCTTAATGGACCAGCAAACTCACCTGATATGAACCCCATAGAGAATCTATGGAATATTGTCCAGAGGAAGATCAGAGATACCAGATCCAACAAATGCAGATGACCTGAAAGACACTATCAAACCAACCTAGGGCTTCCATTCCACCTGAGCAGTGCCACAGGCTGATCACCTCCATGACACGACCCATTAATGCCAGGAGGTGCATTTCTTTTTCTTTTTTTAGCTGTAGGTTGTAATTATCTTAATTAATTTTTTTTTTTTAAATGCTTGAAACCTTTTAGTTTATATGTAATGAGTCTGAAATATACTGTTTTCAATGCCTGAAATAACAGTCAAAGAATATTGAACTTTTTCCTTATTTTCCTTCTAACTTTTGAGATCACATGTACATGAAAATGTGTAGAAACAACCGTCTTGAGCCAGCAAAGATTTGACAAAATTTTCATGCCAACTGACCAAAAGATACAATACACACTGGTTTATTCTATGTGATCTACATTCCAATCAAATAAAGTGAAAATGAAGGTGTAAGAGAATAATATGTAATACATCCACTTTTCTCTAAGGTCAGGATCAGAGTCTTCATCACCTTCACTTATGTCTGCTGCATTCACATCCAGAGTCATTTTCAAGTCACCTGTAGAAAAGAATGTTTTAAAAATATGCACATTTAATTGACATACATATATAATTGCAAAACCAATACATTTGTTGTGTTCCAACAGTCATTTAACAGCAGAGATGGTTAGTAATGATCTACATCTACTTGAGTAACCTTTTGGGGTCAATTTTACTTTTTGAAGTAGCTTCAGTATACTTTCAATCTCACTTGGACAGATTTTTCAAGAAAAATCTTTACTTTGTTACATCAATAATAAATGGTGTTACTAATGCTGCTACTTTTATTTATTGCTTTATAAATGTCTTTGCATTCTCTTAAGAGGCAGGTTGTCAGCTGTTCCCAGATCTAGTATTACCTCCACCAAGGAGGTTATGTTTTTGCTGGCGTTGGTTTGTTTGTCTGTCTGTTCGTGTTCGTGTGTTCGTGTGCAAGGTAACTCAAAAAGTTATGGACCAATTTGGATGAAAATTTCAGGAAATGTTGATACTGGGTGACACGGTGGTGCAGTGGTTAGCACTCGTGCCTCTCAGCAAGAAGGTCCTGGGTTCGATTCCAACACCAGTCGACGGACGGTGGGACCTTTCTGTGTGGAGTTTGCATCTTCTCCCTGTGTCTGCATGGGTTCTCTCCGGGTACTCCGGCTTCCTCCCACCATCCAAAGACATGCACTGATAGGTTAATTGGTTAATCTAAATTGCCTATAGGTGGGGGGGCTGATCTGCCTTGGTGGAGGTCTGCGCTCTCCGAGTGCTTTTGTAGTTATTTAATGCAATCATGTACATGGGTAGGACGTAGGATATCAGCTGGTCCCAGGTCTGCTGGTGCAGCCACACCATTCAATAACTCTGCACAGAGCAGCAGCAGTATCACTTTCAAATTGCCATAAGAGCTAATATCTACAGAAGAACAAACAGTTAACAGTGCACGCTGCAGCTGTATAAATCTATAACCTCAGCAAAGTGCAGGTGTGTCTGTTGGTGTGTGTCAGGCTTCAGAGCTGCTGCTGTCTGCTCATGTAAACATTCAAGCTGAAGGTGGGTCATCAGCCTGATGAGGAGAGGGAGAAAAGCACAGACCAAACTATTTACTTGAAATAAGACAAACTACTATTTTAGTGCTCATACCTGATATGATGTTTGAACCTCAGATGGTCCTTAGTTTGAGGTAAAACAGGAAGTACACATTATTTCAATATATGATGATGAAACATCACAGCATCATCTCCCAGTTAAGCAAATTAAGTCTTTAAATCACTTCTGTAGAAATCTGTACTGGGATGACTGAACTTAAAGAGCATATAAACATGTGCAAACGCCTGAAATTTACTTTTTGAACAACAGAAGTCTTACATGTAAGATTTGCTTGTTTATTTCCCAAAGCATAGTAAGAATTACAGGATAACTACCAAAGGATGAGATTTTCATTCATTCATTCATTTTCTAAACCCGCTTTATCCTCACTAGGGTCACAGGGGTCGCTTGGAGCCTATCCCAGCTACATGTATATGTACAGGGTGGGGAAGCAAAATTTACAATATTTTGAGGCAGGGATTGAAAGACAGTGTATGACCAATTAGTTTATTGAAAGTCATGAGAATTTATTTGCCACAAGAAAATTGACATAATAGAAAATGTTTTTATTCTATGTGTCCTCCTTCTTTCTCAATAACTGCCTTCACACGCTTCCTGAAACTTGCTCAAGTGTTCCTCAAATATTCAGGTGACAACTTCTCCCATTCTTCTTTAATAGTATCTTCCAGACTTTCTCGTAATAGTTTTGCTCATAGTCATTCTCTTCTTTCCATTATAAACAGTCTTTATGGACACTCCAACTATTTTTGAAATCTCCTTTGGTGTGACGAGTGCATTCAGCAAATCACACACTCTTTGACGTTTGCTTTCCTGATTACTCATATGGGCAAAAGTTTCTGAAAAGGTATGGATAATAGTGTTAGGTATGATTATGACATCAATATATGTTTGGTTTCAAAACAATTGACGTAGTGCCTGCTGAGAAAAAACAACTAAATGTTCATTGTAAATTTTGCTTCCCCACCCTGTATATGTAGCTGGATGAGATTTTATTTTTAATAAAATAGAGTAACATAATATTTTGTGATCCTACTGGGCAGGCACAGACTGGGAATATCTGTATGATATATGTGGAAGAATATCTTCAGAGGACAATGTTTTGTTATAAAGGAACCCAGGTGTGTGTTCACTTCACCTAATGCATTTGCACTCTTACTCAACTAGTTCTTTTAAATTACTTACTTTTCTTCTACTGAAGTTACTGTTCACTGTTCAGTAACACTAGTTTTAAAGCTATACCGTATGATGTGGCATTTTTACACTTTTCTTTTGTCATCTTAAAATGCTCCTAATAAGTGTGTGTCAAACTAAAATGTAAAAGAAATCCACCAGGTATTGAAACTCAAAATTGTTTAATTCTCATATATTTCTAATAAAAGTCTGACCAATCATTTTAGTCGGTCCGAATAAAATAATTGGCCGAACCTGACTGAGCCTCCTGTCAATCATCCATTACGGCCGTCCAGCATCTGATCCATTATCGCCGTCTCACATCCGATATGTGTCCCTCTGAATCTGATGGTTCACTGGCGCTGCTTCTCCTGTCACTGACCACAGTCTACTGTCTAGGATGTGTTTGGATAGAACTGACATGCACATGTGGAAGGGAAAAAACGGATTTATGAACAGAAACGACAACTGAGGGGCACAAACAGGAGTCTGATGAATGAAGGATGGAGATAAAAGTCCGGAAGTCAGCTGTACTGGACTGAACAGGTCTGCATAAAGCTCAGCTTTTATGACGGTGGGACTCATACAGGTACATGTACATGGTGTCACACAATGTATGATGATGTAGGATGATAATTGTATGGACTATGAAACTTCAAATGTCCATGGAAAATTCGCGGAGGCCGCGCGTTCACAGTGCACGCGCCCATTCCCTGGGCACTGCAGTAAAAATACTGACCCAGTACTGTACAGACCAGGTCTACTGATGGAACAGGAGCCGCGGGCCCGCGGCAGGTGAATGATGCATCTGATTACTGAGGGAGGGGTCCGCGGACACGCCAAAACGGACCGGACCTCTGCCTCTGCTTCCTCCTCCGTTTCCATCGCGCATCAGAAGAGAGGAGGAGGAGCCTCAGTGCTCAGGCAGCGGGAAGGGGGCGGGGCTTTGGAGGGAGGCGGGTTGTAAAGTAAAAGTAAAGTAAAGTAAATTTTATTTATAGAGCACTTTTCACAGACAGAGTCACAAAGTGCTTTATCAATTCAAATCAGAATCAAATTAAGTTTACAGAGACCCAACAGAATCCTTCAGGGGCAAACACTTGTGATTGGTGACAGTGGCGAGGAAAAACTTCCCTTTAACGGGAAAGAAACCTCGAGCAGACCCAGACTCCTGAAGGATGGCTGTCTGCCTTGACCAGTTGGGGTTAAAGAGAGAGAGAGAGAGTAAAGGAGGAGAAAAGAGAGAGCGATAGAGATATGTTCATGTTCTAACTTTTACTAAGTGCTGTGAGAAATGCCACATCGGTAGGTATAGCTTTAACAGAATACATTTATTGGCTACTCTACCTACCTCTGTCCCTGATGTGAACGTCATGCGTCCCCACAGAGCGGTCAGCAGCTGGACTGACAGATGACAGAGGGGACACACACTTAGATGTTCTGTGTGCAGATGATTTTGCTTCACAGATCATAAATAACGGCATGGGACTCTGTATTCCTGGTATAAGCATGTAAGTAGCTGGGCAGTAATGTACTGATACAATCTGGTGTAATCAACATTTAAGCACTGTATACTCATTATGCTCTATTTTTTTGTCAAGATGGAGAGAAGGAAGAAAAAGAAAACCTGAGCAGGATGCCAAAGACCACATACTGTCAGGCACAGACAAAGCCTTCACTGAGCAATGAACAGTCAATGCATTTAAAGGTATGTCATGTTTGGAATTAGGGGTCTTCACATTCTCTCATTTCACCCCAGGGTGAAACATTTATCATTTTAGACACTTGTACCAATCATAATGAATTTCTCAGCAGTGTTTATATTTTAGTTAGCCAGCTAATGTTTTTTCCAGAGAAATTAGCTTGTATTTGTTGTTTTTCTGTAGTTTTTTCTTGATTGTTGCAGGCATTACTCCAAGATCACAGGACAGACTTCAAGTTAAATATATAGTGGCTGAGGCCTTTTAAACTTCTTCTTTTAACATTTTATTTGTTGTCATTAGCTTACCCATCTAATGTTCCTTGCCAATACAGGGTGACCTCAGCCCTCTTTTCATAATTTATTATTCAACAGAAATGTCAAATTCAGATTCCACTGTAACATGTACTACATCAAATAGGGTTGTCTTTTTAACTATTTACTGCTCACTGTGCTACTGCCTCCTGCTGCACCTACTGGACAGACACATTCTACCTCCTATGTCCTATGACTGTAATCATAGTCCTGTCTGTTACTCCGACTACCTACTAATATCATTATTCATTATCAATATCATTATCTCCCTGTGTTACTACATGGAATTTTATATCTAACTTTTTTCAAAGTAAGCCATGAGGAGATTAACTGTAAAACAAAGGGGCTAAATCAGTGGAATAGCTTCATGTTTACATTCTTTTCATTTTAGGGAGTGGTGTATTCACACTTGAGCATATCGAGCCATTCACCTTTGATGTGGAGTGTCGTGGAATACTCTTGAAAGGTAAAAAGATGTTAACAGTATTCCAGGAAATTACTTGTTCGATTTTACGTGGAATGGCACTCGCTGTTGGTAAGTTGATTTATTGATCTAAGTAATTACAAAATCTACAATTTTTTACAGCCATCATTCCTTCCTTTTGCCAGTGCATCCGTGTTGGTTTTTGCCTGTTGTTTAACATCTGTGTGTTTACAAGCGCATGATGACACATACACACACACACACACACAACGGAGTGGTTCTGCTACAGGCATGGACTTAAACCAGCTTGCTACATGTTGCTAACCCTCAGTTTATTTGTAACGACATTGATCATCATTGTCTTTATACACTCGAGTTGGATGTACAGATCTTTTTACACGCAGACTGAAACACTGGCATTCTTTTATCTATAAATGTATTCTAGGTCATGCTTCTATCCTTTCTGGTAGTCTACATCTGTTGGAATGACTTTAATAATTACAGTTTCCGGTCCCAGGATCTGTTATCTTTACGGGTTCCAAAAGTCAGAACAGAACTGGGAAAGAAAGCTTTTAAATATTCTGCTCCCACTGCCTGGAACAACCTACAGAAGGACATTAAACTGAAGGAACTGGTCTTTTTTAATACATTCCAAGTCATTTTAGATGAATGGGAAAAGGCCAAATGTGGGTGTAGATGTTTTTCTAATTGATAATAACTTGGGTTCGGCTTTGAGATGGTTTTATGGAACATTGCTGTTATACTTTTAATACCTTTTAAAATAATATTTTATATGTATGTTCTAATCAGTTTTAAGTTTGTTTTTCGTCCTGATTTTTATTGTGTTTATGTATATTAGTATGGACGTATGGCGGTAATTTCCATTTTGTGGAACTTCTGCTGCTGCTGCTGTCTTGGCCAAGACACTCTTGAAAAAGAGATTTTTAATCTCATTGAACTTATTTTCCAGGTTAAATAACAGTTATAATAATAATAATAATAATAATGATAATAAAAATAATAATAATAATAATAATGATAATAACTGACATAGTACATTAAAAACTGGGACATTCTGTGTCCCGGGAGAATTTAGACATTTTCCGGGACAGGCTACAAAAAAGGACAATCTTGTTGTGGCAGGACAAGTGGCAACACTAACTGCTACTGCTGACTTCTAAAAACAATGATCACAATGCTAACTAGTCAATGTTATATTAAACAAGACCAAATAATTTCATCATTTTAACAAATACAACTTTAACTAATGCATACACACTCACACTGGGATAGATGACAGATAATATGATGCAATATATTATGTAACGAATGCTAAAATTAAGTATGCATCTAAGTTATGCTAACAGTCTGATTTTTAATGGCAACTTCATGAATCATTTGTATTAGAAAAATAATTTAATGTACTTATCTTGTGTTTGGGAAAAAAAATACAAGAAAATATGATAAAAAGAAAAAATCCACACAGCAGACATTAGGACAGAGGCGATTTCTCATAGACTGCAAGGGAAGCCCGCCTTCCCCTAAAATTACGAAAATTAAATGGTCAAATATGTACGGTTGTGTTGACATTTCATAAACTACAAATGTGTTAGAACACGTTAATCTCAGAGATGAGTTCGTTCAGAATCAGCTTTATCACAAATCAACAGACTCGATGTTGTTCACTTCTCATACATTCCCGTTGGGCTGTTTTCTCATTTGATCTCTGCTCAGTGCATTTGTCCGTAGACGCTCAGCGTCCATGCACTTCAATGGGACTGAGTGGAACAGTTTTTTTCATTGCCTCAAAAGTGGACGGTAATTGGATAAATGCCTCGATGTTGCCCCTCCCCCGGACGCCGGGTGTCTCTGGGGGTGAATGGAGCTGTGGGCGGAGCTCGGCCGGGCTGGACGCCAGAATCCCACGTGCTGATTGGAGGATCAGTCGAAAGGCTGAATCCCGTTTGATTGACAGCTATTTTGAGATCTACTCCTTCACTTGACAGAGTTCAGTTTAATACCGTCACACATTCTGCTGTGAAGTCGAGAGAGAAACCACTACGGAATTACTTGTGGGTCAAGTCACGCGCCTGTTGACTTTGAATCAAAAAATTAGAATTGAGATAATGATTTCAAACTTTTTGCAGTTCAATAGTATAACATCTTAAGTTTCTAAATTCATTACAATTTTTGCCAAAAAAGGATTTTCAAGAAAATTACGGAACTTTTTATACAAACTAAATTCAGTCCCTCGGAAAGTTCTCCAAGAATGAATAATAACAGAACTTATCACTGCTATAATTTGAAATCTCAATCATATATTTCTGTTTTCAATATAGTTTTATGACCTTTTACACACCCTTTTATCATTATAAAAATCATTTTTGTCTGAAAAATTGGTGTGAATTGCTTTTTTAAGCATTTTAATATCAGATGGTGCCGGCTATGTAGGGAATTTCACTTTTCTCAAAAAACATGTTTTTTTTAAATTGCTCATTAATCAAATGAGCTGAACCAATGAAAATTTCTGAAAGAAAGCATTTAACCCTCTGCTTAAGCATGGCTTCATTGGAATTTGAGATTATTTTGTCACTAATCTAAAAAAAAGATTTATTTTTTTTCCCTACATAACCAAAAATAGGTCTCGACATGAAATAGCTAGCTTGTGAAGGAATTTTTTCTTTCACTTTCTATAGATTTAACTTTTCAAATCAATAACTATGGTATTCTATTGTCTTCATATGGATTTGGTATACATGAATATTACATTCTCTGGAAAATATTTCCTCTTAATTGAGATCAAAGGGTAGTTATCACAGGATATTGGTGGGACTCAACTTGAACAGTCTGTCAGCTGGTATGAATGGAGCCACAGCTAAGTTCCTCAAGACTGGAACAGTCTCAGAGCTTCTCTCAGCTTTAGCCACCAGCATCCCTTACTTTGAGACCCACAGCCTCATCAAGAACAAGCAAGCAGCCTACTTCAAGGTGAAGCAGTCCTTCCAGGATCCTAGCTGCTGCACCATCCAGACTGACTTCAGTGAGAATGCCAGCATTCTGTGGCAGGATGAGGTCCAAAGGGGTCACTGGTGCCATGGCCAGGCAGCCCTCTGCACTGCAGTTATCTGGACCTTAGAGGGGACAGAGTCCTATGGCATCATCTCTGACTACCCAGACCATGACCAGTATGCTCCAGCTGTGTTTGTGGATCACCTTGTGGAGTCTGCCCAGTCCTAGTCATCAGTCCCCATTGAGGAGAGTGAGATCTTCAGTGATGGAGCTACCATGCACTTTAAGCAGAAGTACATGATGCTCTGCATGACATGATAAAATGTAGTCGAGCACTCCCTACATAACCGCGTGACTTGACCCTTGTTCATTTCTTGCACTGTAAATAAAACACACTCATTGGACTTCCTTGTTTCAATTTAACATAATTTCAGCATTTTCTTATTTCAGTTACATAATTTAATCATTTCTTGTTCGAGTTTAATATCGTTTTGTAGATAGTTAAATCAATTAAACTGTCAGCTAGGTCGGAGTAAAAGGAGCATCTCTTGTTTAAAAAGGCTGAAGTCTTACACCCGCAACACAATGGGCCGAGGCACTCTAAGCAACTTAGCTCTGCTGGCCATTGAGAGGACACTGGTCCAGTCCCTGGAAAAGACGCCTACTTGGTACGATAAGGGCACTGACCTTTTTCTTAAAAAGGAACAGAGGGCCGAATGTATGTTTAAGTAACTTGACAATTTTTTTTTTTTTTTATGTAAGCTGACAGTGAGCTTCCCCTGTCTGAAGGACAAGCAGCCACCACTGCATTAGGAGGGCCCTCTATTAACCTGAGAAACGTAATAATGTACAAAATGACAATGAGCACAACAATGGCTACAACTATCAGAAGGTCAAAATAAAGCAAATGAGAGCATAATGACTACTGTAAAAATGTCCTGGATTCATATTTCTACAGGGAAATGGACATTTTTAGGATGGGGACCAACTGGGGTTGATTCCCTGGGATGTGAAGGAGCCAGAATCTGCCAGCCGTCAGCAGTATTAAATGTTAAGACACTCGTGCATTGGCTTCAGTTTAAAGCTGTGCTTGTTGCCACCTGGTAAACATAATCACCTCAGCAGATGTTCTTCAGATGGAGCAGAAGAATGAGGCATTCACACAATGATGACGGGCCTTGATCGTCTCATACACGGCTGCAGAAACCGGAGCCAAATGGAACTCAGTGGCAGCAGCAAATAACAGACTGAAAGAAGCAGTTTTAGAAATGCCAGTAAAAAAATGCATCATTGGTCAAATTAAACCTTTTTTTCATGCATTTACCTCATTTCCTTTAGCAGAAGGGAGCCCATAGTGGTGAATAAGTGCAGTACGTGGTTCCATGTGGTTGTGTCGTCAGTGTACCATACCACACCATGCATAATGCTGAGCTGAGACAGGAAATTAAATGTTTGGATTGTCATGTTGATCCAGCGTCCTGGTTACTGTGACAGTAAGATTGCATTGCGAGATTTCAGGGTGTTCCCTGAAGCTCTGGGCTAAATAACCAATTAGGTCTATCATCAACCATGCATAGTCATGGCTCTGTGTAATCACACTGGAAGATGAATCTGCATTTTATTTAGCTCCGTCAAACACATGTAGACATTCACTGACATATTGGACATGTTCCACACTTTAAATGTAGGTCAGTTAAAGCTCCACTTGTCTGAATGTATACTTACTTTTGCCCTTCATGATTTAATAGAAGCAAACACTTTGTGTCCTTTAAAAAAATCTACCTCTGGGATGAATGAATAGACAAATGTCCAGACCTGAACCCCATTGAAAAGCACTAGATGTGGTCAATAAGTGGTCGGCCATTGAACAAAGAGACGTTTGCCTTGAAGACATCAGAGTGACATCACATGACCTGTAGAAATGTGAAAGATTAGGCGACAGAATGTTAAGACATGAAAGGTTTACCACCAACTACTGTTCTGATTCCTGAATTCTAAGTTAGATATCACTATTGTACAATTTTTTTGTATTTTTTTGCACTGTTTTAGGTATGAAAAGACTTATTTTAGATGCATTCATATATCGGTGTCTCCATCTTCAGATCAATACAGAAGAATGTAAGCGGAACCATGTGGCTGGAGTTAGGTTCTCATTTTGCCAGTATCTGCTCATAAACGCTCAAAGTAACAATATTTGTGTTTGAAATCCTGAAGAAAAATTTTCAGTAGTTTCTAGTGTAGTAGTTTCTAAATCAGTGTTTTTCAACCTTGGGGTCGGGACCCCACGTGGGGTCACTTGGAATTCAAATGGGGTCACCTGAAAGTTCTAGTAATTGACAAAAATAAAAACAAAAAACAACTTACTAATATAAATTATATGGTGAGTTGACAGAGACAATCAAAATACATAAAAGACATGACAAACTGTGAAGCTGAAACTGAAGCACTGTGGTACTGTTTATCTTTCAAATGTTCATTGTGGTCGGTTTCAGATGCTGCAGCTCTTTCATAATTCATAGTTTGAGTTATTGTTTGTTCAGTATTAATTGTCAGCCATTGTGATGGCCCCAAGCTGGACTGACTGTACATATCCTGACCAAGGAAAATCAAATTCTCACTTTGTGCAGTAATCTACACCTGGCTTTTCTGCCTCCGTCCATAATAATATACATTATATAGAGTAAATGTCATCTAAAATTAACGTTTATTTGCAACCAGTGGGGGCTACTCATCTTTCAGAGAGGGGAAGCTCATTGTCGGCTTACATCAAAAAAATGTCAAGTTATTTAAACATAAATTCGGCCCTCCGTTCCTTTTTAAGAAAATGGTCAGTGACCTTATCGTACCAACTAAACAAGAAAACACTGAAATTATGTTAAATTGAAACAAGGAAGTACAATGAGTGTGTTTTATTTACAGTGCAAGACATGAACAAGTAATTTCGTAGTGGTTTCTCTCTCGATTTCACAGCAGAATGCGCGACGGTATTAAACTGAACTGTGTCAGTGAAGGAGCAGATCTCAAAATAGCTGTCAATCAAACGGGATTCAGCCTTTTGACTGATCCTCCAATCAGCACATGGAAGCCCGGCGTCCAGCCCGGCCGAGGTCTGCCCACAGCTCCATTCACCCCCAGAGACGCCCGGCGTCTCTGGGGGTGGAGGAGGGACAACATCGTGGCATTTATCCAGTTACCGTCCAGTTTTTAGGCAATGAAAAAAACTGTTCCAGTTGCAAGGGAAGCCAAGCTTCCCTTGCAGTCTATGAGGAATCAGCACTGTTTGCAACATAGTAAAGTAAAGTATTACATGATCAAAAACAAATGAATTTTAGCAAAAACATGTCTCCTTTTTTAATGTCTGGGGTCGCCAGAAATTTGTGATGTTAAAATGGGGTCACTAGCCAAAAAAGGTTGGGAACCGCTGTTCTAAATAATGTTGATGAAAACAACTACGTTTTGTTTGAGTTGAACAATGAAAACTAGAACATTAGATAACAGAAATCAAGAGGCGAGAGCAACAAGTTGATCCACCTTTGTCTCTGCTAAAACAGAGGATGAGAGGCTGAAACAAAGGGAGAATACGTACTGTACTTTAACCTACTTCTTATACTGGAGACATAAGATATAAGACCAAAGCCATGTTGAAAGTTACAATGTGAGCTCTACGCTGCAGAAAAAGAACAAGTTCTTTCTTTAATGAGGATGGAAAACATGTCAAATCGTGCATGAAATACACTAATTTTTTGCATCTGACTGTTTTTCAGTCACAGAAGTCCCTGCATTCTGACCTAGAGGTTAAGTATTTTACCTAAATTCCTGCTGCCCCCCCCCCCCCCCCCCCCCCCCGCCCTCACCCCACCCTTCCTTAAACCCCCCGTACATGCACAACCTCAGTTGTTCAAAGGGCGAGGAAACACAAAGTCAGTGTTGTCCCTGAGTCTGAACGGGAGTCAACTTTCAGCCTTAATCTTCAGGGGCCACAAATGGTCACCAAATGGGTCGATGCCTATGAAAACAGAACCAGGGAACACATGAACCTCATACCTTAGATCTTAGCTGAACACTTCAGAGGCCGCTGTACTGGTGAGCGTCATCAACGAAACATTGGATGATGTCACTGCTGCGTTTCAGACGCTTCCAGAAACCGTTTCAGACTTACGCTGAAGGTGTTCTGGCATCTTTGGATGTTACAGCGCTCTATTAAGACGTGTAATCCGTTTTTATTTGGGCGGCTGTAAACAGCAGAATTTACACAGCTTTAGAAACAGTCGTACACATTCCCAGTAACAACATCCACAGAGGTTTTTGCTTAATTTCTTTTGCTCCAGTGTTTAATATGTACCATTACTCTCGTAATCGCTGAACACACACAGGATGATTCATGCTTTCCGTGGTGTTGGTAATGGTTCAGTAAAAGTGCTTTCACAGTCTAATAATCTTCTATAGGTTGACTTAACTACCTCATCACAAAGAACAGAGAGGAGGACAATGGATCAGGTTTCACAGCCGTGGCGTCCAACCTAAGGCCTGGGACCCCAAACAGAGGCCACGAATCAATGGAAAACAAGCCAGACTCTGAACATGCAAACTGTCCTCCTGTCTCCTCCTGAAACAAACTGAAAGAATAGAAATATCAGGATAGATGACCTGATGTGGTTTTATGCCTCTGTAGAAAAGTGAAGCCAAAATCCCAGCTATGGGAGCGGCCATGTTGTTTATATCAGCGATTCTCAACTGGTGGGTTGTGACACAAAACTGGGTCGCAAGCCTGTTTTCAGTGGGTCGCAGGCTCGTGTCTGGGCAAAAAAATAATGTTAAGAAACCAATACTGTGCTTCATTTTTTATGGAGCTGAGTATCGTCCATTCACACTCCCCAACAGTAGGTGGCGGTAATGTGCTGTAATGCTAATTAACACCAGACATTTCACAGCATAAAAGAAGACCCAAAAGTTTCTATTCATATCATGGAGAAACTCAGGTATGACAACGACTACATCAGATATGGTTTTAGCTACTATTAGGACAAAAACCTCAGTATGTTTGATTCTTGAATAAGTAACTGAATACACTTTTAATTTTTAACTGAATGCACATTTTTGGTTTTGGTTAAAATGTACCAAATTTTTATTTCCCTCTTTAGCATCTCCACTTGCTGGTCAGTTTGCTTTATCATTAAACTTGTCATCTGTGTTTTCGTACTGTGATATTGTGTATTATCTCAGGTTAAAAACACACAATCTTTTTTTTTTTAAAGGTGTTGTATGTAAGAATTATGTTCCAAGTAATCATAAAATGGCCCTGAATGTCACCAGACATTAAGGAATCATGTTCATTTCAAATACTGATATCACTGACAGTAGTAGTCCAGCCAGAATATTTGCATTTGAAAAGCTCAGTGTCAGCCCCTAAATGGTGTTTATGTTGTCATTATGTGTTTTGGTCTGATGCTCCACAAATCACCTATCTGCCAATCACAGAGTCAGTAGCGTTTCAGCATCCAGGTTGCCAGTCCCCATTGAGCTGCAGCTGGAACATTTCTGATCACAAATGTCTGATATCACTAAACCTAAAATACCTCTTATTATTCCCATAATACGTCGTGACAAAGTGAAAAACGAAACAAAGATATGTATAGGAGATGATTTTAAAACATGGAGACGACCGAGGAGGGGATACCATGCTCTCCGGTATTTTGAATGTAATTGCAGTACCAGTTTTGGCCACAATCCTACATACGACTCCTTTAAGTAAAGTTGAGAAGTTTAACTGTTATCAGTTTGGGTCATGGCTTGTCATTTAGGGTGATAGTGACAAAACTGAGGTTCTCCTCATTGGTTCAAAATCAACTTTATCCAAAACTGACAGTTTTTCCCTCTCCATCGACGACTCCACTGTCTCCCCTTCCCCACAGGTTAAGAGTCAGGATGTCATCCTTGACAGTATTCTATGTTTTCAATCCCACATCAGTAACATCACTCAGTCTGCATACTTCCACCTACGTAACATTAATCGCCTCCGCCCCTCCCTCACCCCCCATACCATTGCTATCCTCGTTCACAGCCTTGTCTCCTCTCGTCTGGATTACTGTAACTCTCTCCTCTTTGGTCTCACACACAAATCCCTCCATAAACTTCAATTGGTTCAGAATTCAGCTGCTTGCATCATCACCAGGACCCTCTCCACTCATTATATCACTCCTGTCCTCCAACAGCTCTACTGGCTCCCGGTTAAGTTCCGTTTCTCCTTCATGTTGCCACTCCCTCTCACACCCTCAGATCTTCCTCCTCCATCCACCCCACTGTTCCCTCTGCCCGTCTCACCACCATGGGGAGCAGAGCATTCAGCCGCTCTGCTCCTTAACTCTGGAACTCCTTTCCACCGTAGCTCAGAAATATCACTTCACTCCTTCTCTTCAAATCCAAACTCAAACACATCTGTTTAGGACCGCTTTCTCTTTGTGAACACAATTGCACTGTCCAATTTTTTACTTGATTTTATTTTATTACTCTGTTTTATTGCTTGTTTTATATTCTCCTGTTTTACTGTTTGGTGTCCTTGAGTGCCAAGAAAGGCGCCTATAAATAAAATGTATTATTCCTTATTATAATAGTGGGTCCTGAAGCCAGGCCAGTTGGGAACCACTGGTTTATCTGATGAGCCAAGTATTGAAGGAGAGAATCTTAACAGCAGTCTTCATGTAAAGCTGTCAGTCACAAATTTAACCTTCTTACCTAAAAAACATCTATGATTGGCCAAAATGCATCGGAGTAGATTCTCTGCAGCGTAAAAACCAAGACAAGAGGAAGTGCAGAACTTCGGACCACTTCAGTAACTGTGTACTGAAAGTTTTACTATGGAAGTTTTGTCCAGGATGTAGAAACATTATTGTGCACTGAAGCTTTGAAACTTGTACATTTTCTTGAAAAACTGGGGAAAAAAATGGTCAATTCATTATTAGTGCAATAAATTCATTAATTTATCATTATACAAAGTTAAATGCCTGTTAGAGTTTTCCACAGCTAAAAGTGATTTCTGCAAGATGGTTTTAAATTGACAGTTGACAAAGGTTTGATGACAAGTGGAGCCCAATAGTGAGTGAAATATTGAATGAATTACAGAGTTATTTTGGGTGGTTTAGGTCATATGTAACTGTTATGTGACAGATGGAAGTACATCCAGATTGGAAGGCGGTGTCTGTATGGTTGGTTTGAACCTGGGTCAGGAGGCAGATCTGCATGTTACATGTTTACATAGGCTCAGTCTTTGGTTGCATTGATGTTCCTTAGATTAGTGGGCTGCACATGCAGCTAAAAGGCATATAATTATTATAGAGAGAACATTAAAGTATGAGTCAGGTTGTGATGGTGATGAGGTTTATGTGGCAGTTTTTTTCTTGTTCTCACTTTAGGGCAGAGGTTTGAGGGTGGGTGGGGGTCCTCCACAGTTACTGTTTTTATACCTTTAAGGCTGTGATGGTTGGAAACAGACTTAAAATAGTTTTTGGACAACTGGATTAACCCAGTAAGACTGGATGAAACATGTGTCTGAGTATGTTTAAGACTCAATGCAAAGTTTTTAAGATCAAATTTGATGTTCAGTGTGTTTTTATATTTAAGACTGTAAGACATTTACACATTTTTACCTCCACAATCATGTGTTTTAGGACAATGTGAAATCTTGGTGTGACTTTACCTTTAGATCAGACACAGTGTCTAAGGGTGTTCTCACACCTGGAAAGTCCTTTGGTCCGCTTATTTGAATTGGATCAAATGCAGACTTAATTTTTTTGGGTCAGATGACATTTTCATTGCACTTTTTGCTAGTGGACCAAAATGTGTAAACAGAAGCATGTATGTGACGAACTGCGCTGGCATTGGACAGAAAAGTCGGGGGTGGGGTGGATCAGAGACGGCAGGTGATGATGAAAACAAACATGGAGGTCTTACGTGCAGTTATCGTTTTCAGAATATGTGTTCTATTTTTACAGACACAAATGTACAAAAATAATGTTAACTGTCAAGAACAGCTCATTCAGAGTCAGTTCTGTAATAAGGGCATCTGACCAAATGTCAATGAGACATTCAGTCCCCTCATCGCTCCACATCTGTCCAAGGCTCATGGCTCTGACTAACCGTGCAGCTCGACCACTCCTAGCGACTACATTTACTCATCAAGCACATAAAGGCGCATGGTTCATTGGTTTGTTTCAGCTGGATGCTGGTTATATTCACACCAGAAGTGAACTGGCCCAGAGTCCGTTTGTTTGATTCGGATCAGAGTTCGCATGTTTGTATTCACACCTAAAAAAAAAAAGTCCGGATTTTCTGAGGAAACGAACTCTGGTCCATTTTAATTAGACCAAATGAAGTAGATCTGAATACACCCTAAGACTGAACTGAAACGAAGGGGGGGCACCAAATCCATATCTCACCTAGGGCGCCAAAATGGCTAGAGCCGGCCCTGCTTGTGAATGTTCAAACCTTTACAAGCAGCTTTGACATTTCATATTTATTCCTTTAAGGTCGAAGGTGACATTTTGACATGTTTTACCTGCAGTATTCCATAGTAATCACTGCTCTTGTAAAGTTTTTTCAGAAAACCCTCAAGTTTTAGGAGACAAAGACAAACAGATGATGCATAGTATGTTGACAAATCAAACATTCAAAGTGGACGCGGTTGTCTGAGGGAATGAAATATCACACACTTGGTGTATTACAGGATAGCTTCACAGGCTTATGATTAAACCTTTTCAAAGACTGGCTGAAAACGTCTGTGCAGGAAAATGTTGCTGCATGTTGTTGAGTGTGTTTTAAAGGCCTATTATTGTCTTTGAGTTTTCCGGGGGGTGTCTCCACACGAGGCCAGTCGTCCCGGCCCATCCCAGCACCACAAGCACAAAACCATATGAGATCAAAGAAGTGGAATGAAGCTAACCGCTAACTGCAGGTTTATAGCACATGCTAGAAGGGAAACTGCAAGACTGTGCGTCCCTTGTGCTCCACTGCATCAGCTCCAAATGATAAAGCATTGGGCTGTGAATCCTCCCTTAGTGGACTCAGACAGATCATATGAGTCCTTTTCTCCTCATTCCTGGGTGATATCTGAGGGGTAACTTAGACTTAGATACTTTATTTTTCATTAAGATTTGCATCAAAATGAACTTACGATGCACTGGCTCAGTGCACAACAGGAACAATGACAGTCTTTATTTAAAAGGATAGATATACATATTAAAAATAAAAATAGAAAAACTTGAATAAAAGATAAATAAGGATAAATATCTAAATATATTGTAAAATATTGCACAGTCCAAAAAAACAGTGAGACAAAGCCTCATGGCAATAATGCACAGAGGTCATGGTGTAGCAGTCCTGTGTAGGTGCATGTGATGAGGAAATGGAAATGTTATAATGAGTTGAACAGTGGACGTTAGCATCATGTTTTTGTCAGAGCCTCTTTTTTAAAACTTCTCCTTGGTGTGAAACAACAAAAGGCCTCATTATGTCATCGCAGGAAGAACTCAGGTTGAATTTATTACATTCATTATTTCACTGTTATGAAACAATGCTCTATTAACTATTGATCCCTTTAGTTATTATATCTGCTGTGAAAAGGGTTGAGTTGACTTAAGATTCATGTAATATTTAACTTCCCCTAGTTCATCCACTGTGTGTTATTAAAACGCTGACAGTAGTAGAAGTGGATTTTTAAAGGCTGACACATTGTGCATATTGAAAATGACCTACTTTGAGTTTTTAGAAACTGGATAAGTGTTGAACTGAATGTCTAAGTCAAAGTAACAAATACCTAAATTAACACATCACTAAATAAATACATCTGTTTCACTGAATGTCCAACTCAATAAATCAGTAAATCTGGAACCCAACGTAAGACTAACAGATAGAATTTTGGTGTGATTTTTATAGTTTCAGTTACTTTTTTTTTTTGTCAGTCATTTCAGTTCAGAACTGTGATATTGGAACTGAACTGATAGTTAATTTATTTTATTTTATTTTATTTTATTTAACCTTCATTTAATCAGATAAAGTCCCATTCGGCTCAAGATCTCTTTTACAAGGATGACCTGTCCAAGACACCATGATGGAAAACAGGGTAAAAGATCAGTGATAACAATAAATTAAACACAGACAATAGTTTAGTAATCTTAGTTATTAAGTAATGTGATTAATGAATGTGCCTTAACAAGTATTCACCAAGTGTCACATCTGGTGATAGTTATTCAAGTATGATTAACATTAGGCAATGGCTACTGCCACAGTACTATGGCACAAAATATGGGTTTGTCTATTGCCACAGACCGATCAAGTGTTAGCATTTGTACTAGAGCTAATCATGGATACTGTTACATGAACTCATTATCCTCTTGTTGCCACAGTACATGTGCTTCTTCATATCATAAAAAAGTAAGAACTGTATAATCGCCAGCTCCCATCATGGGTACAGGCTGTAAGTGTCTTAGTTGGTTAGTTTCAGTTTATTTTGAATATGCAATAAAACAAAATCATCCTACTTTAGCCCTTAGAAATAAAACAGATTGTATGAAAAACTTATCGAAGTGACAGTACTGTGGCACACAATATCGGTTTGTCTGTTACCACAGAGCCAATCAGCGCCTTTGTTATATCATGTCTACACTACTAACTTGCATCCCAAAAAAGTGCCAAGGCAATCATGTAGCAAATAGGTCAACTAGAGACAGCAAAAATTGAGTGAGCATGTATGTATCACATATACTTCAGTGCATTCTTTTGTGCATTTTGCGACCACAGTACTGTGGCAACTGATGGAAGAAACAACAGATTAGTGATAGTATATAGTATAGAACAGGAATTCTTGTTCTAAAAACTCTATATGTTGTTTCATGGTGTTCTTTGCGCTATAGGCTGGAGAAGGAGGGCGGAGCTACATGTTAAATACAGTACTGGCCTGTGTGACTTCTCAGTTCTGTGTCAATTCAGTGTATTGAGTGCCATGCTCCAAATTCTGCACTCTGAACGTTGTCCCAGTGGCTGATTTATATCATTATATCAATGTTGGATTTACCTACCGGTGCCAACCCCCACCCCCGTTTGAAAATCGTTAGAAAAAAATAAAATGAAGAATTGAACCTGAGTCTTCTGCATTGCCGTTTGATACATTACTGAGTGTCTCTAGTTGACCTATTCGCTATATGATTGCCTTGGTACTTTTTCGGAATGTAAGTTACTAGTGTAGACATGATATAACAAAGGCGCTGATTGGCTCTGTGGTAATAGACAAACTGATATTTCGTGCCACAGTACTGTCACTTCGATAAGTTTTTCATACTATCTGTTTTTTTTCTAAGGACTAAAGTAGGATTATTTTGTTTTATTTCATATTCAAAATAAACTGAAACTAACCAACTAAGACACCTACAGCCTGTACCCATGATGGGAGCTGGCGACTGTACAGTTCTTTCTTTTTTATGATATGAAGAACTGATCAGGGATGAGCAGGGTGTTCTCAACCCCATCAGGATCTGTGGGTGGTCCAAATACCATCTGCTGGTGAGAGTTGTGTGGTCAAAGTTAACATCGGTCCAAACAACCACATCATTTGCTAAGTCATCCCTAACCAACACTCTCTCTCATTCTCTGTTAAGTGTTTCCAAGAAACCCAGGAGGCGCTGCGTGTTGTAGGTCTAATGATGGGCATGTGCATAATTACACCATTCATAGATACAGTACATACTGTAATGATGCTCACGTCTGCTCCCGCTGAGACTCTGCCACGTCTGCTGAATTTGGGCCAGGTCCAGCCACGCCTTATTCACAGTCATGCATGTGTGTTTTTATTTTTATTCATTTAGTGTCGAATTGTACAATTATATAATGTTTCAATTATATCTGAGTATGCACATCACATTTAACCCTTTCATGCATGAATTGTGAGTGCCTTAAGTAAGATTTTTTGTTCCCCAACTGTTTTTTTTCCTCTTTAGGCATGAAAAAAGACAAGCAAAAAAAAAGTGATTGAAATTTTTTTTATGAATCTATTCATCATGGAGTCGCAAAAATGTCCACTTGGCACGACACCATGCCATGTGTTTCATTTTTGAAGCAAAGAAACATGCATTTACTGATATACTGTGTGAAATCTATGAAATAAAAACATTTTTAATGCTGCTAATCTGATGTTTTCTTACATTTTAACATACTCTAATACTAGTCATTACTCACTTCATGGAGATAATATGCAAAAAAAAAAAAAAAAAAACTTTCTGGTTTAAAAACCCCCTGTTAATTACAGTCTAATAACAATAACAAGGCCAAGGTTTATTTATATAACACACTTAAAAACAGACACTACTGTCCCAAAGTGCTGTACATAACCATGAAACAGGATAGGAGTAAAAGACAATAAATAGAAAAAATCAATACTGGCACATAGTTCATACATTAAAAACAAGCAATTGATTTACAATCAAACATATTTGTGCAGATCAGGTTTATCAAAAACAGCAAAGCTACAGTAACAGTATGAATGTCAGTGTATGGGATGATGCATAAGTGTGCACTGTGTCAGCTGATATGGAACTAAAACAACAAAACCTGTGAATATACAGTTTACTCTCGTTAAACCGCCCGCCGTTATACCGCCATTTTCGCTCACCGCCAACCAAAACCATTGCACAAAAATCCCCAATGCATTATTCCATTAGCTACCGCCATTTCCGCCTATCGCCATCCGCCAGCCCAGTTCCATGCACAAACAACACTTATACCATTGATTTCCCAACCATTATACCGCCAGCGTGATTACCATCGAGTACACATAAATTTTAACAATGCACTGAAACAAACGTGCCAGATGCTGATCGCGACAAGCTACGAGTAGGTCTACGGAACGGCCACCGTTCATTTATCGCAGAACACTCAGTAGGTCAGGATGTCGGGAAGAGGACGTGGGATTAAGCCAAAGCCTCAAGATGATGGGGTGTCATTTCCCGACACGGTATAATAATGCTTAAAATGTTTCCCCACTTTAAATGATCCCTTACAACATAACAGAATCAAGATTTATTTAGAAACGCAATTAGAACGGGTTAATGGAGGCAACATAGACATCATATAGTAAAGACATGCACATTATGGACGCAACCCGTTGTAACGCCATTTTCGCTATACCGCCAATTTGGCCGTGAACGGAAGTTGGCGGTATAACGAGAGTAGACTGTACAAGAGAACAGCCATAGAATAGCTGTCTACTGTAGTGACCAGTATGCATGAAAGGGTTAAAGCCACTGTTTCATGGTTGGTTGTTATTATTATTGTTGTTGATATTCTCTTGTGAGGGTGTTTGCCACCTTCTTCTTCCTTTCTCTCCTCCCTTTCACTCTTTCCTTCTCTTCCCCCCCTTTCTTCTCCTGTTTCTCCATGTAAGGTCAGGTATCGAAATGTGGTTTAACAAAACTCACAATAAAGACAGTAGAATGTCAAGGGGAGCCTCATATACTTTATAAAGTTTCCCTTGGCAAAGCAAATGTGTTCAGCACCAGAAGGCAGCCAAACCACCGTTCTGCTGTTATGATGCTTGACAAGACAAGTAAAAAAAAAAAAAAAAAAATTAAAAAAAATAAAATAAAATAAAATAAAGCCACTGTTTCAAGAAAAACCATGACATTGAGCATTTTCATATCTGTTTCTAAAAGAACTGCTCTGACATTTCCATTCAGCGTCTAGATTTCCTTCATCAGCATCTTGGAATTGTAAACAGATTTGAGATACAATTACGGGCACTGTTTCAACTCCTCAGTCAGGAGCATATTAAAGCATATTTAGAGACTCAAGTGCACCATTAAATGTTATTTTGTAGAATAAATTTCTCCGGCAGCTCATTGTTTAAGAGCCAAAAAGGTCTAGTAACAGCTCAGACAGACTGAATGTGGATAAGAGCAGTTCTAACTTTATGTAATGTATTTACCATCGTCCTTCATTAGTTATGTGTCACATTTTTTTTACCTGATGTGTGATGCCTTGTCTTAATTCACAGCTGCATAATAATTCTTCTGTGCAACCTTGAGTACACAGTGTTCTCAATCTGATGACATTTGGGTTCTGGTATGAAAAAGACTGGAAAAACTTCACTTTATAGACATGTTGAAATTCCAACAAAGTGGTATTTGAAGATGTGGCACTTGAATTTAAATTTTTTTTTGTAAATGTAGAGTATTTCTAAACACTGCAGGTATGAAGGGTTATTAATATAATATTTGTTAATCTTAAACCAAAGAAATACCACCTACAAACTAAAATGATAAGTCTTTGGAGAGTTGATGCATATGTAAATCTTCAATTGATCATTTTTCTACCAGCATCATTTACATTAAATATTGTCATCAGTTGTTGGAGATATGTTGTTTCTTCAGCAGTAGTGAAACATAAATACTTCTACTCATGTACTCAGCATATTTGAGTTTGACTTGGTGGTAAATGCATATATCACCAAACTGAAAACAGGCTTGTTTTTCTGACATATGGCTCTGACAGGACAATGACACAAAAAGCAATAAGGATATTGTAGATTATGATTTATAGCTAGGTCTGTTTATTAAAATTGTTATGTAAAGTGTAATTAAAAGCAGAATGCAATAATCTAATATACCTATGTTTTAATTCATAATAGAACATAGAAGCCACATCAAAGGTTTAGACTGAAAAAATATACCATTTTAAGAAAAAAAGGACCATTTTGAATTTATTTATTTATTTGTACATCATAAACAGCAAAAGAAAAATTAAAAAAGAAAAAACAACAAAAAAAACCAAAAAAAACCCAGCATTCAAACAAGTAACATCATTGCGCAGGAGAGGATAGAAGGCTCATGTGAATACCTCCCTGGAATATGGTCGCAACACAAAATAGGTGGAGGAATATTCTGCAGTTTATTAGATTAATGAACAACAGGTCAGTGACATGACTTAGTATAAAAACATCAGCATTATCAACAGGTCATTATAACATCTTTTCTTTAGGATTTTTTTTTTTTTTTTAAATCTCAAATGTTGTTTTTGTGGGGATCAGAGACCCAAACACAGAGAAAAAAAAAATCTGTTTTTCAAATATTTGCATTAGTATGAACAGAGCATTAAAGAGGCAGAGGTTCACTAATCTGAAAAACTGTCTATAAGTTAGTGACACGAGTCAAAAACCAATTGTTAAACTCAAGTCTTGACATTATGTCACTATAATGTGACTGCTGTTCTTGCTGCATTTGAATAAATATATGAAGTTAATCACTTCTGGTTTATAGTTTCAACTCAACTCCGCCTTTCCTTCCCTGAGCTATGAACGAATGATTCACTCATGCGCTCACTTCTATCCCAGCAGCGGTACATTTACACACTCTGACCACTGGGGGAGCTGTTCCCTAACCTGAGTTAAAGGTCTGCCACTCTGAGAGACGGTGTAGAAACACATTTGTTACTATACATTTCATGTTTGTCTCACAAAGGTCATCAGTAGTTTTAGTGGAATGAGTAAGTGTGGACTGGGAGTGGGCGGAGCCTGTGCACATATGAATCTCCGTACTTACTGGATGACCGACTCACTGACTATACAAACTTCAATCAGTAAAAAGTAAAGTTTCCCATCACCACAAGTGATGACTTTGAATATATCATCATCTACAGTAAACATAATCTGGAGAATACTCCAGTCTGCATCTCTGATGGTATGGAGGTGCATTAGTATGGTGGCCAACAAGGGCCAAACACACAGCAATGGCCTAATGCGTCTCAGTTACAGAAAACAGCTGCAAGTACAGAAATGATGCAAATTCACAAACTCAAACACCAGTCTAAACGGGGGAAAAAAAGAGGAACGTGGTGCAAATGAAAAATTGTGCTGCAAGAAACAAAAACAAATACATAATCATCAAATGCGCTGCAAATTGAAAAATGATGCAAAGCACAAAACAATGCAAACCAAGAAAACATCAGCAGATGAAAAATGCTGCAGTCACTACAATGGAAGTGCTCCAAACCTGCAGGGGGCGCTCTCAGTGGAACAGCTCAATGGAGAGACACAGGATGGACAGAGAGACAGAGAACAGCTGACTGACAATAGTGGCTTTTCCACTGGACATCTGTGAAAAACTTTACCAATATTTACTAAATGTTGAAAAAACAAAAGTGTATAATGTTAGTTTCTCCATTAAATCACAAATACGATAATTTGTTTGTTTATTATCGGGAGATGACACGAGAAGTCATTCCATAAGCCTGGAGACAAGCATGATAAATATCATGTTGATTTACAGATATATTCATTATTATTATATAGCCTATTACCCCTCTATACTGTACTAAATTAAAAAATGATTCAGTTTCCTGGTGTGTCCACACATACCGCACCATGGTTCTTTTAAAACTCTTCTTCTTCACTTTTTTACATTTTTACATACACTTCACGTTGTGTATATATATATATATATATATATATATATATATATATATATAATTTGAGGGTCAATGAAAAAGCGACTAGTGTTTCGAATTGCAGCGGGAACAAATTGAAGTTACGGTGTAGCAATAGTAATGTATAGTCATGGGAATTTATTTGATTATATTATTATTATATTATTACATTAGTACCTGTAGCATTAAACATCAGATGAGAATGGGGTAGGCGCCCCCCCCCCCCCCCCCCCCCCCCCCAGGACAGGGGATACTTCTCAGTGGTAAACATGGACCAGTCATAACTATTTGGAGACGTGTTGCTCCCATCGAATTCCAAATAATACACTGTAAGAAATGACTGTAGAATTAACACCAAAAAGTTGCAAAATTGCAACATAAAAAAAACTGTAAGTGACAATACAATGCAAAATTGTTTGTTTGAAAATATTTTTGTGTTAACGATTAAATCAAATATAGCTGTAGTTTTTACAGGAAAAGAATGTTAACAAAACCAGATTTGTATGTAGAAATTATGTATTTCTATTGTTTTTAGAAAATAAAACTGTAAATTGAAAAACAAAGTGGTGCTGCATGACCATAATGTTGAAATAATGGCCTATTTGCTTTTTTTTTTTTTTTTTTAATACAAAAGTTATAACAAAGTAAACTTTTAACAATGTAACATTTTTTAACTTGTAAATTCATGGGTTGGGAGAGTTGGTAGAGCAGCTCGTCCAGTAACCAAAGGGTTGGTAGTCTGAATCCTGGTTCTGACTGTCCATATGTCAAAGTGTCCATGGAAGACGCTGAACCCTGAATTGCTCCCAGTTGGACCTGATGGTTTTGGAAAGTGCTTTGGACACCATGAAGGTGTAGAAAATGTGCTAAATAAGTGCAGTCCATTTACCATTTAAATCCAGTGTGAAATCTATATGTTTAAAATGTTAAATTTACATGTTACTCGGTAAATATGTTTACAGTTGGATGTGCTTTTTACAATATTGTTCTGGAAACCACAGCTGCCAGTTTTTTTTCCGTAAAAACAACAGGGTTTTTTTTTTTTTTTTTTTTTTTTTTTTACAGTGTATGTTTTTTTTTTTGTTTTTTTTTTCGTCAAATGCTTCATTTTCACAGTTTGACAACATCAGACCCATCTTCCACAGCAGTCCACACCACTGGTTCAAACTGTGGAACTGACTCTTTAACCCTCTCAATCTGAATACTTCACTTCCACTGCCGTTCCTCGGTCATGTTGAAATCTCTGTGTGACCACTTCCCGTTTCTTCTGAAAAGATCTATCATACGCACAAAATGTTAACTGTGTTCTTATTTTTTGCAGCCACAACGCGGTGACACATAGCATGTGCCCTACAAACTAACCGCCTTCTTAAAAGTGCTGAATGAGCACCAGGGCGTGAATCGATTTCGACATTCAAGGCGTTGTGCCGATATTACCGGCGATCCTTGAAGGCAGCATTGCATAGGATGAGAGGGGGTGGGCGTGACGTCATGGCACGGTGCCCCGTCCATGTTTAGAGAAGTTAGTGAAGCTTCGACTGGAACTGAACACAACTCAACAACGACACCTTTCACACACAACTAGCCACCCACAACTCTTTATTCTGCTTTAGTTGAGTTCTGACATTCACTTACTAAATGCTTTCACCGGTGTTAAGTTAAATTATCTTTAAACAACAGCACATACAGACTTAACGGTTCGCTTAAATCTACCTTCTTTTATTTTCGTCACTTCTCCGGTGTTCGGCTCTTAAATGGGGCTGCGGATGTTCGTCGTTCCCCCGGACATGATTAAGGCTGACTAGGCTTTCCTGACCCTGTCCGCGGGGGTCGCATCCCCTTGCCAGGTGTCGTATGAACCGGAGCGGAGCGGCGGCGGTGCGGGGCCGGGGGCTCCGCCAGCAGTGTCGGTCTTCAGGATGAAGATGCCCCGGGGAGGACGCCTGTTCCTGGCGACGTGCCTCGGCTCACTCTTCGTACTTGTGCTTTACTTCCAGAGCATCACCAAACCAGGTAAAAAAACAAACAAACAAAAAAATACAGCTGGAAACACACTTTTATTATATATACAACTGACACTTTTATTTTATATACAACTGACACTTTTACTATATATACAACTGACACTTTTATTATATATACAACTGACACTTTTACTATATATACAACTGACTTTTACTATATATACAACTGACACTTTCATTATATATACAACTGACACTTATATATACGACTGACACTTATATATACAACTGACACTTTTATTATATATATACAACTGACACTTTTATATTCAACTGACACTTATATGTACAATGACACTTTTATTATATAAACAACTGACACGTATATATACAACTGACACTTTTATTTTATATACAACTGACACTTTTATTATACATATACAACTGACACTTTTATTTTATATACAACTGACACTTTTATTATATATACAACTGAGACTTTTAGTATATACACAACTGACACTTTTATTATATATACAACTGACACTTATTATATATACAACTTACACTTTTATTATATATACAACCGACACTTTTATTATATACATACAGCTGACACTTATATTATATGTACAACTGACACTTTTAGTATATATACAACTGACACTTTTATTATATATACAACTGACACTTATATATACCATGGACACTTGTAGTATATATACAACTGACACTTGCATTATATATACAACTGACACTTTTATTATATATATACAACTGACACTTATGTACACAACTGACACTTTTATTATATATACAACTGACACTTTTATTATATATATAACTGACACTTTTATTATATATACAACTGACACTTATGTACACAACTGACACTTTTATTATATATACAACTGACACTTTTATTATATATATAGCTGACACTTTTATTATATATACAACTGACACTTGAGCTCCATTTACATCAGAAGTAAAACTAGTAATGTGACGTTCACGAACGAATCGAATCTTTTGAACGGCTCTTTGAAATGAACGATGGGAACCAAGTCTTTGTAAAGAGCCGTTCATTTAAAAAAATTTTTTTTTTTTAAGGAGGGAGTATCTGATTGCCTGTCAATTTAGCGTCGCTGGGGAGGCATTGGCTTTATATACAGAGTAGAAGTGAGAGAACTGATGTGGTATCATTTTGATATTTACATTAGAGATAACAGGTATTTTGCAATGTTACTTTAAGTATTTTATTTGCTCTACAGTTTTTTTTTAGGCATTTAACCCTTTCATGCATAGTGGTCACTACAGTGGACAGCTGTTCAAAGGGGTTCTCTTATATACTTATGGATTTTGTTGTTTTATTTCCATATCAGCCAACACAGTGGACGCTTATGTATCGTCCCATACACTGTAATTCATACCATTACTGTAAATTTGCTGTTCTAGATAAATCTGATCTGCAGTAACATGTTTGACTGTTAAAAAAAAAAAAAAAAAAAAAAGCTAATTGTTATTAAACTGTAATTAACAGTTTTGTTTTGTTGCATATTATCTCCATGCAGGTATTGCTAAAATGTGAGAAAACATCAAATTAGCAGCATTAAAAATGTTTTTACCTCATAGTATATCAGTAAATACATGTTTCTTTGCTTCTAAAATTAAATGCATGATGTCCAGCTGAGTGGACATTTTTATAATTCCATGAAAAATAGGTTCATTAAAAAATATACAGTCACATTGTTTTTTTTTTTTTCATGCCTATAGAGGAATAAAAACACTCAAGAAAAAAGTCTTGACTGAGGTCCTCATAATTCGTGCATGAAAGGGTTAAGTACTGTAATTGCAGTGATCAGTCACTGTTGAGTTTTGTGCAATTTTTTCTGTATGTTTACACACATTTATTGTTCTTGTTTTGAGGAGAATGAAATGTTATTTCATTAGAAACTCTTATTTTCTTCTTCATTTTTAGGCTACAGACTAGTCCACATAATGTACCGTGATGTTTTTTTTTTTGTCAAATTCCAGCATTTGCCTAATGTCACCTCTCATGTCATGTATTTAGCCCACACATTTGAACTAACCTTTTTTTAAGATAATATTTACTGCCACGCCAATTAAACACCTTTAAAATGTAATGTCAATCATCACATGCAGCCTATTTAGTCATTAAAACATTGGTGTTTCAAAATGATGCAAAAAACATAAAAGAGCCAGTCTTTTGAACGACTCTTTTCAGTGGACAGCTCCCTTCAAAGAGCCAAAAGTCCCATCACTAAGTAAAACTAACATGTAGCTTGTGATGATATTTGCGTTAGCCCTCAGGGGGCTAATGTAGAAATGATAAATCAACATTATATCAATCTTATACACATCTTTTATTGAACTAGAATGTGTTTTTGACCTTGTGAATAATAAATATACATCCTAATTACTCAAAAATAGTGACTTATTTGTGCACCTTTTTTATAAGCTCAGTATTACATTCAACTTTCATAAAATAATGCAGTTGCCTATAAATATTATGCTTGAAATAAAATAAAATAAAATAAGGGTTTAGTCTTAAAATGTGCATTTAAGGATGGACTTAAACACCTGTAAATGTTGGTGTGCCTTTGTGAGACGGAGGACATTTGCAGAAACATAATGAAAGGTGAATGAGATGAAGTATGAATAAGCCCACTGTGAACACTGGAATGTTTTGAAAGCCCCCCCCTCCCTCTCTCCCAAAGACCCCCTGCATTCCTCTGGTTTCCCCTCTCCTCTCCTCCTCTCCTCACCTCTCCCTCTTCTATCCACTCCTCTCCTTTTGTTTTTTGGGGCCGAGCTCCTTCTGGACACTGAATAACAGATTGTCCCCCAGGGAACGACAGACTCAGGGAGAGGGAGAGGGAGAGGGGGAGGAATCACATCGCAAAGAAAGAAAGACAGAAAAAAAGCAAGAAACAGCAGGGTAGAGATAACAGGTTTCCTCGTAATATGTACTGAAGATCTGGTTTACGGCCACAGAAGGGGAGGAGGAAGAGTGTTGATGCACACGAGCTGTTTTCTGTTTGGAACATAGAGAATTGAGGGCGTAGTGGGTTTGAATGCGATGTTGAGCAACTCCATCACTCAGGGGGTTTCGTACATTTGTAGAAATTCATATCAGCAGAGGGAAGTAATGATGTACAAATATGTTGTTACTGTTGAGGATCATTTTCAGGCATTGTTACCCTTTCTAATTACTTTTTTCAGAACAGGCTTCATGTCATTGCCATCCTAACATCAAGACTGAATTCAGCATAAATGATTTGGGACAATAACTCATATTACCAAATGTAACAAGACGATAACAACATATAACATCGATGAAGTGATACGTAACAATAATGAAAGCACATTTTGCGTTTGATTTTGTTAATGTGTCGATGTGATCTGAAGACATATTGAGCCAGATGAAAAGAGTGTAACTAGTAAATCTATGTAAAATTAGTAAAAAGATGCAAATAATGTCCAAGAGCCGACAAGATGAAAATATATCTGGGTGATCAGGCCAAAAGATCATCTGTGTTTTGAGATTGAACCACAATTTACAATCTGAAGTATATTTTTCTGAAGCTTTATAAAATGTACAGCAGTTATAACCAAATTACAGTGAGTTTTGCTCTAGTTTTGTCTGGTTTCTGTAGGTGTGTGATGGCTGTTGTTGTGATCCAACTATTAACTGTTGCATTTTTAAATCATTTTAGATTGGCATCGTTACAATACTTTGAAAATATCCAGATGAAGTAAATAAGAGTCCCCATTTTCTTGTACGTACAGCTGCATTGGTCCCATTGAGCCCAGACAGTGGAGGCTAAATTTGTCTCAGTGGAGTTTTGTGATAAATCAGAATGTTTTTACACTCTGACATAACTCCAAATCCTTTGTTTAAAGCAGACCCATAAATAAAAAGTCACTCTTCAGCAGTATTAAACAACACATTACAGAAACTAATGTGACTAAACTTGAACACTTGAACACACAGACACCAAATATGACTATAAATGGAGTGAAATAAACAATGAAACCAGAAACCTGTGTCCTCAACATTAATGCATCCAACATTTAGTTTAGTAGCTGAATATGACATAGTAGAAATTTCCTTCGAAGATCTACTTTTATACTTCCTTTACATCTCTAGTACTTTTCCACTTTTACCGCAGTAAACAAGAACTTAAATCAATTCATTTTAATACAAATATCTTTACTTCTTCTGGAGGAAACTATGTAGACTGTTCCTACCCCAGGTCAAAAGTCATTACTTTGATCTAAACCATAAACTGTGAGGATGATTATATTATTATAAATTAATACTAACTATGTTGCAGAAACCTGAATTACAATCTTAATTCCAGTATAATTATTTGCTGGCATTAACTGGGGTCTCATTTGAAACATAGACACACCTGAATCCTCCACAAACACACAGCCATGGAAAAGTTCAGAACCGCCACAGTAAATCAACTTTTACAGACCATCACGCTGCGAATCTGCAGAGCTGTCAGTCGCAGACACACAAACCACATGTTACTAAACCTACAAGCAGCACACGTTGGAACTGCCTTTGACCCCCCCGCCCCCCACACACACACACACACACACACACCCACACACACACACACACATACACACACACACACACACACACCCTTCCAACCAATGCCACCCCCTCCCATTTACTGGCTGTATAGCCTTCCTGCCTGTCTTGTCTTGCCTGAGTTGTCGAAGTTTCAGCCCCACCAGCAGCCGCTCAGGCCACATTAAAGTGTGCCGGGGCCGCATTAAAGACGGCTAATTCACAGGATGTCAACAAAGCACAAGGCTTCAGTAATTACTGTGTATCTAGTCCATGAGGTTTGGAAAACCAGCACAGTAAATCTCATGGTCTGTGCCCTGATCTTTTCTTTAGACCTCTCTCTTTGTTCTTTCCGACTTTGTTCAAATGTGAAAGTGAAAGAGCAGAGCCCTTAAACTCACAGTGAACTGAAAATGTCACTTTCTGTGTAACCTTAGGTGTTTTATTTATCTGTTTCTTGTTTGGCACATATGTTACAGATCATTTTTGTATCTTTATGTGTCTAGTTTGTCACTTCTCCCTTCTGTTAAATGCCCACGTATTTCAGATGAGTCATTTTAACTTAATCCCACCCATCATATAAAACCACACTGACCGTCGTGGGTAGGTTGTGGTGCATGGTTGTGAGCAGAGTTAAGACCACAATAAGAACCTTGTTTACCTTTTCATGGCTAATTAATGATTTAATGGACCTTTTCCACAATGTACATTTTATCAGGTCTAGTTTTTACCTTCAACTCTAGCTGAAGGGTATTGTCATCAGTTTGTCATCCGTCTGTCCATCCGTATGTGCAAAAACTTTGGTCATGCACCTGTGGTTCTCAACCAAGGGGGTGGCAGCAGATAGTCAATGATAAGGAAACCCTGGCATGTGTGGACTGAAGGCCATGGCTTTTTAGGGCCATGGCTGCATTTTAGGGATTAACAGGCCAAAATGTGAATAATATCAGAGGTGGAGCTGTATACTGATGCTGTAGATCTGCACAGCGATTCCACACCCACTAGTGATTGGTTCAGCCTGTGAGATGTGAGTGAAACCTCCCAACGTAATGAAACTGTCACCAGTGTCTATTTTACTCTCACATACGTCACATGACTATAAGTGTTAGTTTCCACATATCGGGCCAATGATGGGACAAAGTATCTAAAGTGTGGTCTGCCATACATTTATCACCATATCCAAGGTGAGTAATTCTGCAGTTGTGTTGAGTACGGCAGCAGACTCTGAGTTCACAGAAGGAAAAATCACAGGTGTTAGTACTAAAATGAATGACAGCTCCGTTGGTCGCAGTCAGACACTGTCAGTGTGATGAAGAGCCAGGATACCCAATACTAAGTACTTTTCCTAGTGATGATCCAGCACGTCTTCACTCAAACTTAAGTAATAAACCATAAAAATCTTAGACTGATGTTTGAAACCTTTTACATTTGAGGCCTGGTGTGTAATAGTGTTAAAGATTAATAAAAGGAGTTCCTCAGCAGTAGGGTGGACTTAAATATGATAACATGGTGTGGATTTGAGTCACACTGAAGGCGGAAAATAAAAGAAACCTGAGGAAAATGCACTGTTTATTTAGTCAGTGAGAGACTCTTAATCAGGAGTTTCCCCAGTGTTTTTAGAGGGTTTAGGTACGGCGCTTTTTGTTATTGATTTTTGGCTTAAAGGGGTCATATTTTGCTAAACCGGTCAGTACCTGTCATACGATAGCTCTGCCTTGAAGGATCACTTTTACCAATTTTTAACCTGTTTTTACGGACATCTCTTACCTTTTTACCGCATGAATTTTAACTGTATATCCCTGGGCTTTTATAATTCAAGTGTTTTTAGTAATCGAGCGTCTGTATTTTACGATCGCCGAATAAGAAACCGGGTACACATTGGCGCCAAATTCACATCTGGAGAGCCTGGTCTTCCACTACCAGAGCTACAATGCCAACAACACCTCACGATGACAGTGAGCCTCTAAAAAGAGCGAATAAGAAAATAGCAGACCTGAAGGAAGATATCCATCGTCTGTTGGAGGAACTGCGAAGGAAGGAGTCCCTCCTGTCCAGCTTCACAGCTCGTTTTCCTCGGCTGTCCGGCTTCATGGTTGCAGAGCACTCTAAAAAGTTCGCAACAACATTGAGTGCAAGCCTTCAGGATACAATCCCTTGGGACCCTCTGACTTCCCGGCAGCCCTCCTGTTCAACCCCAAACCGTGGGTCATCCTGGGCTGAGGTGGTGGTCCGCGGCCGCAACCGGAGCGCTGATGGTGCCGCCGTTCCCCCTCAGCTAAGCCTCTCCAACCGCTTTGCTGTCCTGGATGATGACAACCCGGCTCACCCAGCTGATCCTCCCGTTCCTCTCCCATCCACAGACCGGGACACTTCTCCGCCGCCGGCTCACGCCAATACATCCACACTGCCGGTGGTGGATACCGCCTGTGGTGGCCGATCGGCAGAGGGTCCCACTGACAGGCCAACCCAACGTTCTTCCAAACGGTCCACAACCTCCTCCATCCGGCACAGGACCCTGGAGGAGCCTGAGCTCCGACGCTCCGGTGGGCTTCCTCGTCCGGACAAGTCCGGTATTCCAGCCAGCCCGGCCCAACGTCCTCCCCCCCGGACCTCGACCTCCTCCACCCGGCGCAGGATCCTGAAGGAGGCCGTGCTCCGACACTCCGGTGGGCTTCCTCGTTCGGATAAGACCGGGAACCCTCCCTGTCCTGATGCCGTGAGTCTGCCTCACTCCCCTGCCGGACCACATAGTCCAGCCGGCTCACCCACAAACTGTGAGTACCACTACTCCATGTCCCCTCGTCCTCTGTTTGAGCCCTCCACTCTGATCGTGGGTGACAGTATCATCAGACACATTCGTTTCGCCAACTCCATCACACGCTGTTTTCCTGGAGCCACAGCCGCACACATACTGGACAAACTACCGGACCTGTTACCGTCACTTCCATCCTCCGTAAAACGCATTATAGTTCACATTGGCTGCAATGACACAGCTCGTCGGCAGTCCGAGCTGACAAAAACTGATTTAAGACGCTTTTTAGTTTCCTGCAGAGCTGTGGCAGGTCAGTTTTTATCAGTGGTCCAATACCAACACTGTCTCGCAGCGCGGAGCGTTTCAGTAGACTCCTCAGCCTGAACACCTGGCTCCAGCTGACCTGCCGCACTTATGACTTTGGTTTTATCGACAATTTTAACCTCTTCTGGAACCGCCCCTCCTTTTACAGGGCCGATGGCGTCCACCCAAACAAACTGGGCAGCTCTACACTAGCTGGAAACATTCAGTACACTTTACACTCTGCCCCACGTGACTGACTGTTTACACCACACACCCCTACACCTGTGTTTCCCCCCTCACCCACTAAAACAGCTCACAGCTCCCCCCTTTGGTCACACAGCACACTCCCTGCAAAACCACACCCCGCCAGTCACATCCCGGTTTGGACAACACACAGACTCCTCAGACACCCACCAAAAGTACCCCGCTCAATGGACCCAGACAACCTCATCACTCTCACAGTCAATAACTCCAAAGCAACCACACCCCCAACCAACAACTCATCTGCAGCCTTCAGTATGGCACTTCTAAATGTCCGCTCTCTTTCAAATAAGGCTTTTATTGTTAATGACTTGATTTTAGATCATCGGATTGATTGTTTATTCTTAACAGAGACATGGCTGAGCACGGATGCACCAGCAGTTCTCACCGAGGCCTCCCCACCAAATTTTAACTTTGTATTTTCTATTAGAAAGGGCAAGAAAGGTGGTGGTACTGCCTCAATCACATCTGATGCCCTTTTTACCAAGCAAATTTCGTTTGATCAGTACCCCACCTTTGAGCACCATGCCTTTGTTTTTAATAACCCTGCAATTATCTGCGTCACTGTTTACAGACCACCAAAACAGTGTGCAGCTTTTATTGATGAGTTTTCAGAGTTTTTATCAATAATCCACACCTCTTACAATATGATTTTAATTTCCGGTGATTTTAATTTGCACATTGATAATGAGTCCGATAAGTTATCCAAAGATTTTATGAACTTACTGAATTCCATGGACTTTACCCAACACGTCATGCAGCCGACTCACAACAGGGGACACACTCTGGACCTTGTCATTAGCCATGGTCTGTCCACGAGTGTGTCCTCTGTTGTTGATTTGGCTGTATCTGACCACTACTGTGTGTTTTTTAGCATCACCGGTTTTAACAAAAGGGAGACCTCGGTGAGGACTGTGAGGAGGCGCTGTCTGACTCCTGAAGTGGCTGCAAATTTTATTGAAGTTTTACAAAAATACCCTCCAGTTCCTTTATCTGCATCCTGTGATTTTATTGTTGAAAATTTTAATAACAAACTTAAGTCAAGCCTCAATTCTGTAGCTCCACTGATTACAAAAAAGGTGAAAATAAAGCCTGCACCTCCATGGAGAAATGAGGAAACACGAACGTTGAAAAGAAAATGCAGGATGGCGGAAAGAAAATGGAGGAAGAACAAAATAACAATAAACCATCAGTTATTCTTGGAACAACTTCAAATATACAACAAGGCAGTCAGACAGGCAAGAAACACATACTTCGCCAATATAATTTCCTCACACAAAAATAATTCCAAACTCCTTTTCTCCACCATTGATCATTTAATTAATCCAGATATCACCAGACACTCTGCCACAACTGACTCCTTGTGTGATAGTTTTGCAGACCACTTCAGGAGCAAAATTGATTTTATCAGATCTAGTATTTTACCTGTCCAGGAAACCATTTTTAATAAGACTGATGGTCTACTTTTACCTGATGAAACACTGGACAGTTTTGCCCTGATTGATGCTCAGACACTTGGTAGAGTTTTCTCCCAAGTAAACCCAACCAACTGCCTTTTAGACCCAATTCCCACATCGCTTTTTAAGTTATTTTATGGATCCTTTGAAAGCGAGCTTTTAAACATTGTTAATTGCTCTCTTCAGACGGGCACCTTTCCTGCTGCCTTTAAAACGGCGGTGGTGAGGCCCCTTCTGAAGAAGAGCAACCTGGACCCAGACAATTTTAATAACTACAGACCCATATCCAACTTACCTTTTTTAAGCAAAATTATAGAGAAAGTTGTTTTCAATCAATTGAATGACTTTTTAAATAAAAATACCATTTTAGAAAAATATCAGTCTGGTTTTAGGATTAATCACAGTACGGAGACAGCTCTTTTAAAGATAGTCAATGATCTCAGGTGCAACTTGGACTCACACAAGATCTCAGTCCTGGTGCTACTGGATCTGAGCGCTGCTTTTGACACAGTAGATCACCCAATTCTTTTAAATAGACTGAGACACCTGGTGGGCCTCTCTGGTACTGTTTTTAACTGGTTTCAATCCTATCTCACAGACAGGAAATTTTTGGTAAGTATGGATACATGCTCTTCAGCGATCCATGAAATTAGATGTGGTGTGCCCCAAGGATCAATCTTAGGCCCCATACTTTTTAATTTATATATGCTCCCACTTGGGGATATCATCAGGAGACATGGCATCAACTTTCACAGCTATGCTGATGACACACAGCTGTATATTGCCATGTCTCCTGAAGACACTCGGCCAGTTGATGCCCTTTTTAACTGTATTTTAAATATTAAAACCTGGATGGCAGAAAACTTCTTACAGCTCAACCAGGGCAAAACTGAAGTTTTAGTTATCGGTCCTGAGGCTACGAGAGAGAAATACTTACCAAAATTACAAGCATACTCTTTCAACCCATCGGTACAAGTAAAAAACCTGGGCGTTATCTTTGACTCTGAGCTCACTTTCATCCCACACATTAAATCTATTGTAAAAACAGGTTTTTACCATCTTAAGAACATAGCCAGAGTTCGTCCAGTTCTCTCTCGAGCCAACACGGAGATGCTGATGCATGCTTTTATTTCCAGTAGGATTGACTACTGTAATGCCCTGCTTTCTGGTCTTCCCAAAGACAGAATCTCACAACTCCAACTTCTCCAAAATTCAGCCGCTCGAGTGCTGACGAAGACCAGAAGGCGGGCTCACATTACACCGGTTTTAAAATCACTGCATTGGCTCCCCGTGTGTTTCAGGATTGATTTTAAGGTCCTTTTAATAGTCTTTAAATGTCTTAATGGTCTTGCGCCTTCTTATCTTTTAGACTTGCTTTTACCCTATGAACCCTCGCGGACCCTGAGGTCCTCTGGCACTGGCCTTTTAACAGTTCCAAAAGCCAATACAAAAACCCATGGAGAGGCAGCTTTTCAGCATTATGCTCCTCGCCTCTGGAACAGCCTGCCAGGGAACCTCAGGGCCGCAGAGAATGTAGAAATTTTTAAAACCAGGCTCAAGACCCACCTTTTTAATTTGGCTTTTAACTGATGCTTCTGTTTTATCTACGCAAAGGTTTTATAGTTATATTTAATATATATATCTTAAGATTCTTTTAACCAGTGCTTCTGTTTTATCATTTTAATGTTTAATATTTTTATTATTTTCATATATGTCTTAAATTTAGCTTCTTTTAATCAGTTCTTTTATATCTTTTTAATGTTTCTTATTCTCCGGTGTTCCATCAGAGGGAGCCCTCCATGCCGGGGGGCGGCTGTGGACTCCGGGGGCTGTGGCGCCTTCTCTCACTGGGGTCCGCTCCTTTCTGGTGGGTGGGGGTCCCAGTTGGCCCTCTCCCGCTAGTTGGGATGCGGGGCTGTGTTGCTGGTGCCTGGTCGCCGGGGTCGGCGGCTGCCTCCTGGTGCGGATGGCTCCCTGAGACAGCGCCTCCTAAATTGATCTTTTACCTTTACTTGTACATTTTTGTTCTGGTCTACCCGTGCTCAGTCAGTCTTCTTAAGTATGTGTGAGCTTGTGGGTTTGCATGTATATGTGTGTGTGTGTGTGTGTGTGTGTGTGTGTGTGTGTGTGTGTGTGTGTGTGCGGGTGAGTGGGTGGGTGTGGGTGGGGGGGCGGTACTGATTTTTAAACTGATATGTAAAGCACTTTGTGCTACAGTTTTTAATGTATGAAAAGTGCTATATAAATAAAGATTATTATTATTATTATTAAACCCACTTTTATTAATCTTTGGTTCATTTATTTGTGTATTTGGACCCTAATAGTTCATAAAGTTTGAATTTGAACCTTCCAGGTGCTGCGAAGCTCTCTTTATATTCATTCAAAGTCGAGTGGATTTCTACAACCTGTTTTAATTCCTGCTTAATTTGTTACGTCTATAACTAGTTATGTCACGACATTTGCACATATAAGGTCAAGACTTCTGACGAACATTTCTCCGAGTATGACATAATTGTTTGTCAGCAGCAGCGGTTGTCGTCCATACTGAAAATAAGTCCAAACTTTGAGCCAATTACCTAAAATGTTCAGTTGTTGATTGAACGGGACAGAGCAGCATAGCCAGCAACCTGGAGGGGGGCGGGGCCTGAAGTGGCTCCTTTGCATTTAAAGGGCCAGCGCTCAAAACAACCTTTCTGGTGTCATTACTCAGAAATAGGGTTGAAGATGGACCTGTGGAGTTGAATTAATGAAGATTTCAGACCCAAGCAGAGCATTTACAGTTTATGTAGACCACAGGGAAATGTTTTAAAATGCATAATTCTATTTAAAAAAAAAGCAAAATATACTCCTTTAAAATAATGCTTTTTTTTCAAATTTTGTACCTATTCTACAGTATTTTGCAAATGAAGTCAACACATGTGTAATAATCCCTTTAAAAACCTATTTCCACTTTCTATTAGTGCTAGTGAGGTTTCTTTAGTTGCTAGATTTGTAGAAAATCTCAGTCAAGGTTTTCTTTTTCTTTGTAGTTACTGTGAATATTATGTGTCTTTGCTATAACATGAAAAGCTTGAAGCTGAATTTTCCAAATGTATTTCAATAATGACATATTGAGCAGTGACGTATGGGTTGGATTGTTGGGTAACAGGAGGAAATTTGGCTGAAAGTACAGAGAAAATACACTAGAATGTGAGTTTGGAGTTTATTGTTGTTTGTTTATTGTTGTTACATGAGATATGTTACTGTCCAATCCCATTCTGTATACAACGATATATATTTATTTCTCCTTTGAATTAGACGATCACATGTTTCATCTGTGTCCCTTTTTCCTAGAAACACACGTCTTCATATTAGTCCAGTGGATAACAGTTAGGGGGTTGGATCCAGTATTTCCAAAACCAGCTTCACTGACAAGTATTTCAAGTGTGTTAAAAAAAATCATATTCAGACAAAGCGTTGAAGAAATGAAGCTTTAGTGAAGGTGGGGAGTGGATATAGATGTGGTTGCACTCTCACTTCATCCCTCCTCTTTTCCTCCAAAGCCGACGTGTTCTAATTAAACCTACTGTTTTACAGACAGGAAGCTCTGTGTTATTATTGTTGGTCTTCTATTCTCTAACTTCCTGTGCCAACACCCTGAATCTGGCTCTCAGGAAAGAAATACAAATCCTGTCCTGCGCTATTATGAACCCATTAGTGAAGTGGACGTCTGATTTATTGCCCTATCAACTTATACAGATAAATCGCCTCATTTTGAGCCTTTAATCGTAGTTCGACTACTTGAGCTGCTGTTAGTGAGGCTTGTGGCTTGAGGAAATTGCAAGGTCCACAGTCCACATTTTGGTTTGTTTTTGACATTTGCTATTCCACTTTTCTTCTGTCATCAGTTAAATTAAACCAGCGCCGAACACTTGGTTTGTCAGTGGTGTCGGACTCTCTTTCATGTAGCTGACAGTAGAACAGAGTCATGGTGCGTGTACTAAAGTGTTTTTTAACCTTGGGGTTGGGACGCCTGGAATTCAAATGGGGTCACCTGAGATTTCTAGTAATTGATAAAAAATAAAAATAGAAACTTCATTCATTCATTCATTATCTGAACCCGCTTTATCCTCACTAGGGTCACGGGGGTCGCTTGGAGCCTATCCCAGCTACTTATGGGCGAAGGTGGGGTACACCCTGGACATTTCGGCAGTTAATCGCAGGGCTGAACATATAGAGACAAACAATCACTCATATATATATATATATATATATATATATATATATATATATATATATATATATATATATATATATATATATATATATATAAACTTACTAATATAAAATATATGTTGAGTTGATAGAGACAATCATAATACATAAAAGACATGACAAACTCTGAAACTAAAACTGAAGCACTGTGGTACTATTTATCTTTCAAATGTTCATTGTGGTCGGTTTCAGATGCTGCAGCTCTTTCATAATTCATAGTTTTAGTTATTGTTTGTTCAGTATTATTTTGCAGCGTTGTAAATACAACCTGGACTGACTGTAGATATCCTGACCAAGGAAAATAAAATTCTCACTTTGTGCAGTAATCTACACCTGGCTTTTCTGCCTCCGTCCATAATAATATACATTATATAGACTAAATGTTGTCTAAAATTAACGTTTATTTGCAACATAGTAGCAAACTATTACATGAGCAGAAACAAGGTAGTTGTAGCAAAAAAAAAAAAAAAAAAAAGGCTCTGTTTAGGATGTCTGGGGTCACCAGAAATTTATGTTAAAATGGGGTCACGAGCCAAAAGAGGTTGGGAACCACTGGTGTACTTGGAGTAGATGCTTGCTTATACATGTGTGTACCATCTCCAGCTCAGCTCAGGCTGTTGTGCTATTTGTGATTTAGTCGAAGGTGGAGTGAACTCATTAGCATTTGCTAAATGTAGATAAGTATAGATAAGTGAAAGGTACATTGGTGGCTGATGTGGGTTCTCAGAGCTGCTGTTTGACACAGGAAATCATGTTTTATCTAATCAAGTGAATCAGCAAAACCAGGCTGACAAAACATTGTACATATTTGTCACATATGGTAACACTTCTGCTCCTGGTAGAGTCACATTATTGTCTGTTTGCTCCGCTTTCATCTCTTCCAACCCTTCTACTTCTTTGGTTGAGTATCTGTATATGTGTGTACCAAGTGGCTTCCCTTTTTTTTTTTGATAAAACTTTGTGTTCTCCTTTAATTTCTAAACTTTTTGCTATTATGAAACATAATTTCCGATGTTTCTAGCATAATACAATGTACATTATTGTGATAAAAAGTGAAAAAAATATGAACAAGTGGTGCCAGGCACAACAAACCCCAACAATGAGGTGCTGTGCTTGAAAAATTTGAAAATTACCCTTAAAGTGGTTGAAAAGTTCTTGAATTTGACCTTGAAAAATGTGTACGAACCCTGTGGGGAGAAATCCATGTGTGTTAATGTGATCTCTCATCAGATTACTGCTGTTATTTGATAAAACATATCAGATTATCCTGATTACATGGTCACTTGAATAAAATAACAACCCAGAAATCAGATCATGATGGGAGTATTGGTGTGGATGTAAACAGGCTCAGTGATGTTAACAACAGCTCCACCCGCTCTGCTGGTGGTTGTGACAGTGATGGATTAAACTCCAAACAGAGGCTGTTCTGATGTCCTGAACCACACACAGACTCACGGCAGCATCTGGACCACCATCTTTCACCTAAAACCGACACACATACACATACTAAACATAATGCTGATTTAGCATTTAACCATAAACACACATATGCTTCTGCATTTGTTTTGATCCATACAGAGTGTGATCTGATAATTGCTCACATCAGATCTACTTTATGTGTCATGTACTCTGTTACGACAGTGTGACATGGACATGACGCTGACAGCTGTGATGTCTGTATGGGACACCACATGTTACACCTGTTACATATTTGTTGTGCTTTGCTCTGTGTGGTCCATCAAACATTTATTTGTTATTATTTCTGACACACACTATTGTAGAAGTGATCACTTTATGAGCGTTAGATGTGTGTTTGTGCAGAACCTGCAGATGTTCTAGTCTTTCGGTCCATGCTCTGGGCTTATTTGTCTGATGGAAACCAGGAACAGTAACAGTGATCGCTTGTTGCAGACAACCTGTGATACATGTGTTTTACTTTGTGCCTTGAATCTTCTGTGTCATCTCAGACATAACTGATTAAATTTTATGCTTGTTTCTGTTGACCTATGTCTGAGAATACTTCTGTTCAGTTCAGGCTGTGCACCTGAACGTGGCCCAGTCAGTAAATCTGTCACAGTCAGTGGGTTTACATGACACTTAAAGAAACATATTACTGCTAGAAAGTGACTAAAACTAAACTATAAGAGTAGATGTAAGTGTGTTAGCTCGACTGAAATCGATGTTTATATAGTCAGACTAACATACCCAGATACTGTGACCAAAGTGGATCTACTCCTGCAGACCAGTCAGACCACCTATTGTAGCAGAGGAGACATGATTTAACAAGTCAATGACACTCCTATCCTGTTTTCTGATTATGATTATGCCAGTTGGTATGGTGGAATGATTGCCCTAATAAATTTTAAGACCAACCTCCAAATACAAGTAAACAAGTGGTGTTAGGCACAACAAAGCCCGCCCCTCGCATATATTGTAGCTTATTTTGGCATGGATCCAGCTGATGTCATCATGTCTATGTGTGGTGTGGTGATGTCAGCTTATCAGTTGCCTCTATGTATGTGGCAAGTTTGAAGTAATTTGAAACAAAATTGATGCTTTTATAGACATTTAAAATTTCACCCATTATAAGTAAATGGGAGAAGAAAAAGAGTTTAAAAATGCATACATTTTTTTTTAATTTTGACCAACTTTTCCCAGAATGTAATGACATCTGTTTTGGGTCACTGGCAATCTATAAACCCAATTTGGTATGAATTCAACCAATAGTTTTGCTGCTACAGACATGTGAATTTTCACCCATTATAAGTAAAAGGGAAAAAAAAAAAAGATTTAAAAATATTCATAAAAAATTTTAACTGTGACCTACTTTTCCCATAATGAAATGACATGTATTCTTGATCACTGGCAATCTAGAAAACCCAATTTGGTATTAATTTAACCAATTGTTTTGCTGCTAGAGTGTTAACAAACAAACAAACAATCAAACCGAACCAAAAACAATACCCCTTGGCTTCCCTTCGGGGGGGGGGGGGGGGGGGGGGGGGTAATATATAACGGTTCTCCAAAACTAAACCAGGACTTGAGACCAGCAGCTGACAATCCCCCCCATAAATAAATCAGTATCAACCAACCAGCCCTAGTCCAGACCAGTCTATTAACTACACAGATAAACGCGTTAAAAGTATTCTGAAAACCACACATATTGAAATTGCCAGTATTCGTTTCTCCGATGACGTATTTGTAACAAAAGCATGACATTCATACTAATTTGCCATTCAACTTCCTCACCATCTGTTTGTTTCCCACATCTGAGTATTCTGCAGGAGTCAAATATCAGGGTGTTTTTATGGTGCGTGTTAATATGTTGGTATCAAATCCCTTCCAGTTTATCTGATCAGATTAAATTTAAAAAATGCCTTTAGGGGAAGTGTCTTTATTATTGTGTTTAACCTGAGTTAGTGTATTGTCTGTGGTGTTTCTGTTAAAGTTTTGGCTCTCTGGATTGTTTTCCAGATAGTTTGGCTTTGCAGTATTTTTGTCACATTTTGCAGCTTGAGGAGGATGAAGTGTAAATATTAGGAACCCTTCAGCATGTGTAAGTTTAAAAGGACATCACTGATTGTAAAGTTTCCTCAGTTTGTTTCTAATTTGCATCTCTTTGTATATGCCCAACATGATCATGTGTCTGTTGACCCTTGACCCCTTTATCTTTCCCATCTTCAGCTGTTTACATGTCACCTTCCTTTCTCTTTCAGTCATTTTCTATTTGTTAGTAATACAGACTTTTATAGACCTTGATCTGCTGTTAGAGACTTCAGTCATGTGGGTCTCATAATGACTTAAATTCACTTCAAATGTACTTCGGTGTAATTTCACTTCTTTATGGCTGTATTTACAATGATGAGCACAGAATCACCTCATGTAGGGGAAGAGTGTTGTTAAAAGGGAAGTGTGTTTGAGAACAAATGAGAGCACATTGTGGCAAACACACAAAGTGAAAGTGTTACTTCTTCAGCTGCCTTCAGTCTGATTAGTTATTATAAGTTAGCTGTGTGTTTATAAAGATCCAGGCTAAATGGACTCTTGTTTGGATGAGAGTACAACATGAACAGATCCTTCCACTGCCCAGAGGCCCTTGGTTAAGGCAGTTTATCTGTGTAGTAATAACAGGCCTCCTCTGCTTCAACAACTGTCTGAGTTGTGTCACTTCCTGGGTCGGAACTGGTGGTTTTCTGGTACGTGTGATGGAACACATGACCAACACAAAGCTGTGGTGTATTAGCAGCATCTGAAAAGTACCTTTACATCCAACTGATGGAGTGTTGACTCTACATGTGTAGGTGCTTACAGTCTTCTGTATTACAGCCTCTAGGTGGGTTTAAATAGTTGAACTGCAAAAAAAAAAGAAAATTGACTATGTATATAATGAACAGCAACAGAGAAATGGATATAGTCACTATGGTGTCAATCAGTGGTTTATGAACTGAAGTTTTGAAGTCTTGAGTATTTTACCCTCACAGCCACAAAAACTTTTTTTTGTTTTTTGTTTTTTGGCAGATGTGACCATATTTGGTAGAGGAGAAGCTCACCCAGCTAATGCCTCTGCTAAAATGAAAAAACATACCACACTGTGAAGTAAAATATGTTAAGTTAAACACCAACAAATCATTTTTTAATAAGAATAATTAACTTTAAAAAATATCAGTTACATTTGAATAAATTCAACAGTGTAAGATCACTGACTTCTCTCCAAAAATAAGAAAGTGAGTTTAATGTCTGTTGTGTGGGGTTGTGTATATGATCGCTCCCTTGACTACATGTTACAAAGTCATTTAATGGTCATTTTAGTTGAACTATAATTGAGGTCTCTATCTTTTATTAACCCAAAAAGACTCATTGCTACTTTTATGCCATTTCCCCAATTTTTTTTTTCTATATTTAATCTTTTTTAAGTGCTGTTCTCACCATTTTTAATGATATTATCTTCTGTATTTTGCATTTTTCAGTGTAAATCATGTATTTTCTTGTATTTAATTAACTGATCATGTAGATACTCATAAAAGGGTACAGTAATTTTAAAGTTTATTATATCAGAAACACAAGAAAGACAGCAAAATCTATCATTAACTGAACATAAGAACAAGTGTCTCCATCCACTCTCATTGATCCAACTCCATGAGTTTTACTGGTGAATCAATGTTGTAGAAGATGACGGTGTTTCCACGTTCACTACGGAGCCTCTGAACGTCCAAATGGGTCATATCTGATGAACATGAAAAGATGAGAAACTGCATTTTACAACAATTATTGACATGTTTTGATAGGATTAGTGGTTCAACAGGTATTAAAAGTTTTACGTTAGTAGATGGTTTTGGTCCACGGTGGATATTTGGATCTTTATGGGTTAAACAAACAGAAGTTTATTGATCTGACTCATCAGCTAAGTGAAAGCCAGGAACCACAAACATCAGAGCCTTCTGTTCAGTGTAAAACCTTCACTACATAATCAGCAGTAATTTAAAGATGGACCACTAATACACTTATTAGAATGTAAAAATAAAACCAGATGATACTAGAATGAATAAATGAATGGCCATCGGTGGTTTTACACTTTCTCAGACACTTAACCAGTGCTTGTTGCCCACTGTTGTACTGTATATACATGTTACATACCATTGTTATCACAACTATGCTGTAACTGTGTGCAGATTTTCCACACCAGAGCCTACTGGTCTTGTTTATTTTGGAATTTTGAAGCCACTGGTCATACTTGACTCGGGTCATGAGGTGATGGGAATTCTGTGAAACTGCTGGAACGTCCACCTTTTGTGACTTCATTTTTCTTCAGAAAAATATACAGACTAGAGGGAAGGACGGTCAGGCTTGGCTTCCATTTAGAGATGTGAGTCTGTTTCACACTAACCTCATCAATCATTACTGTTATACATTTGGGAAGTCACGTTCCAAATGAGTCTACCAGCAAAGCAGACAGAACACAAACTACAATAAATGTGGCTGCATTTATCAGCTTTTGTTTAGTGCAGACTTTAGCCCGCACACTTCAGTCAGAACTCAAAATGGGAGCAAAGTCCCTGATGTTAGTAGTACAGTTTATTTATGGATTGGACATGTATGTTTTTTTCTATTTACATCCATAGTCAAAAGTTTTTTCAGTACAGCTATCTGGAAATTAACAGCTACTATAAGACACTGTCAAGAATACCTCTGGATAATACTACTATACTTAGTGTTTTACAGATAGTACATGGCTGAAGGTAGACAGTACTACATGTACACTTGATGTAATGAGACATGAGTAAGACTAAACTGCTAATCACCCATGTTTTACAACAGCACCAACTGTGAATGCTTGGGCAGCCATCTGGAATTTTAGGCCCTGTCCGTACGAAGACAGTTTTGGTCATATCTGCAAAAGTTTTGTATCGGATAGGCCTTTTGTCCACACAAAAGCGGCGTTTTCAGTCACTGAAACCGCAACTTTTTGAAACCAGGTCCCAGAGTGGATGAATTTGAAAACATGTCTTCATCTATAAGACCAAACTGCAACTTTTCTAAAATGATGATGCCATAGCCCCACCTCTCTAACCTTTCACCCCGGAAGCAAGATGTCACTTCACAACAACAACAACAACAACAACAACAACAACAACAATAATGGCGGACTACAGAGTAGTTCTCGTGCTACAACAGCTATTGAGCTTATTGGAAATATTGAATCAAAATCTTCGGCTACTCTTTCATTACAATGAGCAACAAACAACCATAGCTAACAATATTCACTACATACTCTTGGATCTACCGCAGAGAGGGTCAGCCAGGAGGAAATATTGGATCAGACCTGGTAGACCCAAGCAACCTTTATGTGCATGGTCCACGTCTTCTCCATTTTTTGCGAGAGCATTACACCGCCACATACAGGCCTGGCATCAGTACTACATCGTTTTCAGTCATTTTCAGTGGTTTTGTGTGGATGCAGATATTTCCTGAAATGGCTATGTACGGAGCACTTTTTTGAAAATGACAAAGAAAAAGATTGGATAGGAAAAGATGCTGTTTCGTGTAGACATAGCCTTAATGTCAGGATTGATTACATTTGTTTGAATACATAAGTTTGGAATCTGCCATGGGGCCAAAGGTTGGGTAGGTGGAAAGTGTGAGGAGTAATGGGTGAGGTAATGGTTAACACTACCTTACTGACTGGTATATAAGTACATCAGACATTTTCTTTAAGTCATTTGACACTTTATTCAATAACCAGAAGTTCTGAAAGTCCAACCAGTCACAACCTGACATAAAAGCCTTCCTTTAGTCCAAAAACTTTACCAACAGAGGAATCACTTAAACATAGATAACCTGTATGCTACATTAGAGGGTCTACATAAAGCAAATTACACCACAGCAATTACTGACTTAGTAGCTTCAGAAAGAAGTTCAATACAAGTCCAAGAGAACGAGGCCTGTTTGGAGCCAATATCGCTTCAACAGTGACTTTACATCAGAGCTGCAGCCTTTGCTACCTGTTCGAACGGAAGGAACCTATATTTTCTGTTTTCTGCCTCCTCCCCTCATCAGTCTGAATAAAGCACTAAATGTTTCCCTTCATTCTTCCAGTTGTTGTACTTGAAAACATACAATAACCCATTAATATGGGCCGAGCCCCCACCGGCGTCTCATGACCTACTTTCCATCATCTTAAGGAAGTTCCCAGAGTTTGTACGATGCTTCGCTACTCGACACATTAATGACACCACTGTTTACTGAGGGCTTCGATTCCCCATTAAACACAATCCATTGCACTTTCAAAGTCTGTTGATTTGTTATTAATGGGAGATGTTTGTACTTTTTTTGCTGTCCATTGCACTTTCCCTAACTTTTTCTCACCCTGTGTACATTGTAGTGTACGTATAAAAAGCATGACATGTACTGTATTATTACTTTCCACCAGTCTGTTAGACATACGATATGACATCCTCTATCCCGACATCCTCAGGCCTAAGATGTGACTTTGATACAGATCTACCAAAGCTTTGAGCATGATCCAAAATGAATATGATATGTATCTAAGTGTGTTCAGATGATGTGGCACAGCTTCACCCTGAGGAAGCTGAGGATTTTGATGATTCATGTGAGCTCACGCAGCAAGGAGGGAGAAGGAGGAGGAGCTTCATCAGTCTCTGTGATTCACTGGCCTCTTACTGTGTCAAATACTAGTGTTCAAAGTGCTTAGTCACCACCGCTGTAACCGTTCAGCTTCCTCAAAATTACAGGAAACAGTCATGATTTAGAGCTTGATTTAAAGGTTGACCTAGACCTTGTAGACAATAGTTGTTTATATACTCTGTATTGAGAAGCCAACATGAGATTTGTCCACTTTGCAGCTAATCCAAAACCATGACACGTCTAGATTCTTTGCACCAAAAAAGGGAAAAAATATCTCCTTCTGGATTGCATTTTTACATCCTATACCCTTTCCCCTATTTTTTCTATTGCCAGCTTACTTATATGCTTTCCATATGATGCTGTGTGTGTTCTCATCGTTCTCTAGACTTCCTTTCATCTCCCTCCACATCCTTTGCTCTGTTAGACATAAAGAGGCCAACCAAACCTTCCTCCGTTTGACCATTAGTTGCAAACCTCTTCACTTGACTGCAATCAAGCCTGAATGGGAACTGAAGAGAAGAAGGGGATTTTAAGGTGGGGGGTGGATGGAGAAGACAGATGTGTTTACAGAGGCATGAGGAGGGAGGAGACAACAACAAAGTCCAGATACTCTTAACTCTTCCAACCTAGCTACCCCCCCCCCCCACACACACACACAAAAAAAAAAACAAAAAACAAAAAAAACATCCTCCATTGCATTAGACATCAGCCAAGCATTGCTGAAACCCACAGCCAATCACTGATGCATATCGGTTGTGTAATGATGGAAAGAGTGGATGTTCTTTCCTCCTTTTGTGCGCTGATTAATTTACTGTTGACAAAGAAATTATTTAATAAAAACTTAGTCTACAAGTTAGATCTTAAAGCACAAAGCAGAAGACGGTTCAACAGAGAGGGGAAAGGGGAACATTTCTGAGGAGTTATAGAGGGCGTTAAGAAGGAACACACTGTTCCTATGGAATCAGTAATGAGAGGAGGGAGGCTGAAACAGGGCTCACGTCACCACAGAGGCAGGACACATGGAAAGTTGGCTCTGACCGAACATCCCCATAACTCTGTATGGTCATCTTTACAGTGTAATTTAACCCTGTGTGCAAATACAGACACATTGTAAAACGTGTTTTTCATTTCTGACCTTTGTAGCCTATATGTTTATGAAAAAAGTACAATAATGTGGTGAAGTTTAAACTGAGTGACATCGTCCACAAAGAACCCACATGGAATAGATCAGACATACATTTACATACTGTTTATATTTAAAACACTAAATGTGCCATATCTACTGTTCTTAAACCCTGTGAGAAATTGACCAGAACATGAGGTTTTAAAGACATGAATGCTCTATATACTTAAAATGGTCTTTTCCGCACTTCACAGGCTGTCACATCATGACTGATTTAGATTTGTGTTTTTTCACTGTAGAACCTGGTGCAAAAACCCAGAGCACACGAGGGAAAAGCCGGAGGAGTCCACTGCAGACGCTCTACAACGGAGACCAGGTTAGAACAGAAACTTAGAACATAGAACAGCTCAAACCTGCCTGATGGTCCACAGTTCTGTGTGTAATTGAGGTAACTACTGGTGCAGTTGGAGATTATGACCAATTAAATACCCACCCCCCACCCCCCATCCCTGTAGTGGCCACTAAAACTGTGAAAATCTGTTGTTCAAGCTCGGGTTTGTGTCATATGTTGTGTAAAATCAGCTCTGGTCCACACTCAGATACAGTAGGTGACACTAACATGGTGCAGTATATATCTATTCCTGTCAGCATTCTAAGATTATTCTAAGGTAAACTTGGTTATTATTTTCAGGAGCACTAATGGAAACATAATTACCTCTTGCCCCCTGAAGGGGAAGCAAGGGGTATTGTTTTTGGTTCAGTTTGTTTGTTTGTTTGTTAACACTCTAGCAGCAAAACAATTGGTTGAATTCATACCAAACTGAGTTTATAGATTGCCAGTGACCCAGAATAGATCTGATTACATTTTGGGAAAAGTAGGTCAAAGTTCAAATTTCTTATGAATTTTTAAAATCTTTTTTTTTCCCCCCACTTACTTATAATGGGCGAAACTGCACATGTCTGTAGCAGCCAGACTATTTGTTGAATTCATACCAAATTGATTTCATAGATTGCCAGTGAACCAGTGTAGATGTACTTACTTTTTAGGAAAAGTAGGTCCAAGTTCAAATTTTTTATGAATTTTTAAAATCATTTTTCTTCTCCTATTTACTTATAATGGGAGATATTTCAAATGTCTATGAAAACATCAATTTTGTTTCAATTTACTTGAAACTTGACACATATAATAGAGGCAATTGATATGCTGACATCAGCACATGCATAGACATGATGACATCAGCTGGATCGATGTCAAAATTAGCTACAATACCTGCGAGGGGCGGAGTTTGTTGTGCCTAGCATTACTTGGTATGAATATTACATTCCATTACACTTGGATTGAAACCTGTTTTATCCTGAACTCTTGATAAAAATGAAAACTTTTGTCATATAATTCAGTAAAATCAGACCCTCGGTGCCATCTTTTTCTTCATTTTGCCTTCCATGCCTGTATGGATGGATGCCTTGTTTCTTTTGGCCTGATGAGTATTTTCTCTGTGTGTGAGATTCGCTGAGTGGTTTTACTCAATCCTGTGACTCATTAAAGTTCTTTGCAGATGCCAACCATAGGGATGTTTCCACACAACAATCAATAAACAGAATTTTAGTCCTTTTCCAAAATTTTGGCATCAATTTACATAAAGTCAACAAAAAGTCAACCTCAACTGTGCATGTGAAAAGAATCCTGTTGGTTTTATCACTGCATTTGTAAAAAGATGAATAAATGACCATAGAAAAAAGAACAAATAGTCAAACATTTTTATTAAACAGTTAAATCTGACTCAAAATTCTAAAGTAGGTTACAGTTCTCGTTCCAAAGCATATGTAGCATATTTTCCAAAGTATCAATAGCAGGAGGAAGTCATATACAAGAATGTATTCATAGCTCACAGTCAGGGGTGTATTATGATCGCATCAAGTCTTCAAATAATAATAAAAGTATCTCATAATGTTCACCTGCTGTATCGGTTGATAGTTTACATTGTAGCTCTGTTAGCTTAGTTCTGTTTTTAGACAGAATACAGCTACACTAAAACCACAAATCTCCTCCATTTTCTGTAGGTTTGTGTTGTCAGTAACTGGACTAAAGATTTATTTGGCGTCGAATAAATAAGATCAGAACTGTCACAGTTAAGTCTGAACCATGGATCAACAAATACCAAAGTAGCAAAGACAAGAACATCCCATAATAACTTTGTGTGTTCATAAATTTCATATTGAAACTCACCAATGGAGAACAAATTTTAGATCTGTGTCCAATGTCTCTTTTTTTAATCGCTGAATCACTTTATTTAGTTCTCTGAATGTCTTACTAGTTTTCATCTTTAACTCCTCACATCCTGCTGCTTTGGTTCAGTCTACACCTTCTAGTGGTTGATTCACAGTGACGCGTTGGCCCACGACTGAATAAAATCAGTTTATCTATTTAATATGTGTTCAGTACAATACACTGACACTGTTATTCTAAATACTCATAATTTTTCAATAATTTTAAAAATATTTTAAAGTACAAAGTCCACATTTAGCTCCTTTAACATGTTCTGTTTTACTTCAATGTTGGATTCACAAACTTTGTCGCAGAATCACAATAGTTGTGTTTTGTTATGAAACTGGTAGATCACATTAAACTGTGGCAGCTGCAGTTTATAGAATTAGGAGGAAACACAGAACAGTCATCAGTCTTCATCTGTAACAGTGACTGTTTCTGATTGAAGTTTGTCTTTTTTGTTTTCCTTCCCTGGGCCTCTGTCCATCCTCTGTCTGTCATCTGTCCGTCCTTTGTCCATCATCTGTCTGTCCTCTGTCCATCCTGGTTCCATCCTCTGTCTGTCCTCTGTCCATCCTGTGTCTATTCTCTGTCCATCCTGGTCCCATCCTCTGTCCGTCCTGGTCCATGCAGCTGGATCTGTCGGTGGCTCAGCGGTCCCTCCAGGGCCGGAGGGAGCTGTTGGAACAGGCCTGTCTCAGCCACACCAAGAAACGCCGAGTGCTTTCACCTGAGGATCTCAAACACCTCATAGTGGACGATAAACACAGCCTCATTTACTGCTATGTACCCAAGGTCAGTGAACATGATGTTAAGGTTTTTACCTACATAAAAATTCAGCCACAACTAGTTCATACTCTGATTTATGTGGGGAAGAAAATGTAAAAAATATAGAAAAACTATATTGTCAGTGTGAGCTGTACTTATCTGTACTTTTAAGTGTGTATTGTTGTTTCTTCATGACTTCCAGGTAGCCTGCACCAATTGGAAGCGTGTCCTTATGGTCCTTAAAAGTGAAGGCCACTACACTGACCCCCTCGCCATCCCTGCCAACGAGGCCCATGTGGCAGGAAACCTCCGCACACTTTCGGAGTTTTCCGTCTCCGAGATCAACCGGCGCCTTCGCAGCTACCTCAAATTCATTTTTGTTCGAGAGCCCTTTGAGCGCCTTGTGTCAGCATATCGCAACAAGTTCACCCGTAGCTACAACACCGCCTTCCACAAGCGTTACGGAACCAAGATCATCCGTCGGCACCGGCCCAACCCACAACCCGAAGCTCTGGAAAAAGGGAATGATGTGTCTTTTCTGGAATTTGTCCAGTATCTTGTGGACCCGCGTACTCAGCGGGATGAACCTTTCAATGAGCACTGGGAGCGGGTCCACTCCCTCTGCCATCCCTGTCTGATTCACTATGACGTGGTGGGAAAGTACGAGACTCTGGAGCCCGATGCTCAGGCTGTGCTCAGACTTGCTGGAGTGGAGGAGATGCTGCAATTCCCAACGTCTGGTAAAAGCACCCGGACTGACGGCAACATGGCAGCACGCTTCTTCAAACATGTCAGCCCCTTCTACCAGAAAAAACTGTTCAACCTCTACCGCATGGACTTCCTGCTCTTCAATTACTCAACGCCTGAATACCTCAGGACTCGAGGTTGACAAAAAGCCATTGAAATTTATCAGGGGTTTTGAACACATCCTCTCAAGACTGTTAGGAATAATTTTGCACTATTTGGTTGTGCGAGGATGATGTGAGTTTCTGGTTCAGTCAGTGGGACCTGAACAAATGAAACCACATTTTCTGAGAAGATGTGCGAGAATTTATCAAGAGTCTGTCAACTGAGGTGAAAGGATGTTATATCACAGTGTTGGTGGAAAAAGTGTTCATGTGAGATTTCTACATGCTCTTGTGCTTAGTTCACTTTTATTGTCCCCGTAGAAAAATCCAACACCTGCATTAAACCCATCTCTGCAACTGAGGGGACTCCAGGACCAGCTCCAGATCCATGACAGCACAGGAGAATTAACCTAGCATACATATTTTTGATAGCAATGCAAAAAAAGGGACTGGGATGAAACCTGCACAGCAGGTAGAGAACATGGAGACTTCACATAGGAAGGCCAACTGGGACGGCATTTGTTAATATTAGCAAACTCTATTTCTAAGCTAATGGTTAGCTACAGAATGTAAACTTAATTCCTTTTGGAATCTGTATAGAACGATGAACATAGTGATGGCTGCCCAAAAGTGAAGCCCAAACATCTTCATCTCTCCCTCCATGTTAATCAGTGGAAAAGTTCACATCCAGTGGATTTTCCTCAAAGGAGATTTAGAATATTTATATGATTTGTCTGCAGATATCTTCTTGTTTTTATTCCACCAAAAGTCTTATGTTCACTCCAAAAGTCTCTCAACCTCTGCAGTGTGTACACTGGAAAAAAATGTAAATCTTATCAAGTGTATTTTTCTCATTTCTAATTATAATATCTCATCACACTTAAAATAAGACATAATCACCTAAAGAGTAACTTTTCAGTGAGATATAAGAACTTATTTATAGACAACAGATTTTTAAAATCTTATTTCAAGAAATCTTACCAAGATAATTTTCACTTGTTCCATTGGCAGATTTTTTTTTTACTAAATTCAAGATTTTTTTTTTTTTTTACTTAATTCAAGCAAAAAAAACCTGCCTAAAAATCTGTCTATAAATATATATATAAATATATATATATATATATATATATATATATATATATATATATATATACATATATATATATATGTGTATGTGTGTGTGTGTATATATATATGTATATGTATGTGTGTGTGTATATATATATATATATACACACATACACACACACACACATATATATATATATATGTATATGTATATGTATATATATATATATATATATATATATATATATATATATATATATATATATATTTCTTTTTTTTTTTTTTTTTCCCCCACTTAAGTTTTTATGGAAATTTAACAAACACATAATCAGCAAAAAAACAACAGAAAACCCGAACGAACAAACCTTGCTTGGGTACTTTACATGACATTACATTCCGATTTATTCAGTCCTTCCACCATTCCAAGTTCTGTATTCAGTCTATTTATTCCCTTTTTTGTCCATTTGTGCTTCTTGTAGTCACAATTTCTGAGTTATTTTTTTAATTGTATATATTCCATCAATAATTGGGATCCATTTGTCCTTTGTTGGTGGTTCTGTCGTTCCTCAGTTCCTTGTAATTGCTTTTTTGCAAGCCACTGAAAGTGTGATGAGATATTTTGACTAGAAATGAGAAAAATACACTTGGTAAGATTTTGGTTTTTGCAGTGCAATATTAGTTACCATTAACTTAGAAATGAGGCCTGTTATCGCCAACAAATGAATAGTTCAGTTCACAGTAGAAAACATGAGCACACGAGCATGAACAGATCTCACATATTGAACCTTTAATATGACAGGAGGCTGAGTGTGGTTGCATCATCGTGTGTGAAAAGGGATTAAGTATCTTTACAACCACATCATTCCTTTGATCGTTTGTGGTTCAGTTAGACTTTGGTATTTATTTTTGATGGATCTGATCCCATTTCTCTCCAGTTCACTCCTTTCTGTTGGTTTTCTACATTGTTGTCTTTTTAATGTGCCTGACTTAGTTAAATAGGGCTCACCAGCGTTCCCGTTCTACTCCCCCCACAGTAAAAACTTCACTCCTGAGCAGGTTCTGTTTTTTTTTAGAGAACTTGAATGCCTTAAATCAAAGTGTTGACCCTTCAGAGGAGCAGGTTCTTCTCTTGTGTAGTCGTACAGATGAATGTGCTGACTGTGAAAATGAATACAGACAATTTTTCAAAGCACCTGTAATATCTCTGGAAAACCTTTTATTTATGTATGTCGTCTTGTGGCAAAGTATTTATTTTTATGGAAATGCATGGTAGAGAGGAAAGTGAATTTGATGAAAGAATGAGGTGTGTCTCTTTTATAAAGTGTATATTAACCCACACAGAAACTTACATGTATTTGCTGTCTTCTTCTTGGGTTTTGCACATGAACTGATGCCAAAAAGAAATATTCAGGACAATAACAGTTTCTGTGTTCTTTCCCTTGGCTGTTGTTTTCCAACATGCGACAACACCCACACACATTTTCTTACACGTATACCTGCAAATCACATCTTTCAGTACATGCAGCTACTTGTAATTCCAGTAAAACTTTGCCATCTCTGCTCTATCACTGTCTGCATTTAGCTCTGGGCAGGTAGGCTGAACAAACAACCACATAGCTGTGGTCAAGACTGGATCCAGCTCAGGACGAACCCCGGTCAGAGCTGCCCTTGTTAGGGTGAACACAGTCACATCAACGGTCAATTCAGCTAAAGTCGCCACCACTGCAGAGCCTTGTTCAGCAGAAGGAAGGGAATGTATGTTGATAATTTATGGTTAATAATTAGAATCTCCACTGGAGACAACATTCGCAACATGTGTCTTCTCACAGCTTTAGATGTCATATTTCCAAACCCTCAACACTGCAGTGATTTACAGTTAGTGCTGTACGGCATTTTAGAAGTGTGTTTTTTTTTATTATCAGCAAAGTCCAGAAAAAGACTAAAGCCATTAATGGTTTGTCTAGTTCTGGGTGATACAGCCAAAAATATAATCAACAAAAATGATCATATCAAGTTGGCGTCAGTAATTATCACTATTTTTTTTATTTATTTATTTATTTTTTTTACACTCTTACTCCTTTTGGATTTAAAGGCTCTGTTTTGGTTCTGAGTGAAAGTTATTTGTAGTATTAAATATTCTTCATGGAAGTGAAAATGACAACAGCAGACCACTGAAAATAATCACGATCATTTCTTTAATATCAAAATCTGCATAAATTACGCAAAACAACAAAAACAAAAATCGTGTTACAAAGGAGGTAAGAAAAATAATCACTACAGAGCAGAAAATGATGTGATAATGAAATTAAACAAATGTAAAGTGCAATAAATTCCTTTTTTTATCGTCCAGCCCTATATTAGTATTTATGAGAGCTGTTTAGAATGTGAGATTATTGAACAAGTAAATCGTAAAAGTAAAATTTGTCAAATAGGTTGATGATAGAAGGCAGCAGAAGACATAGTGCACAGGCGTCAAACATGCGGCCCGGGGGCCAAATCTGACCCACCATAGGGTCCAGTCCAGCCCCTGGGATAAATTTGTGAAATGCAAAAATTACATAGATACTATTACAAGATATTAGATCAGAAGATTACAAGATATTAATCATTTTAGTTCAGGTTCCACTAACAGACCAATATAATCCTCAGTGGGTCAGATCAGTAAAATACTATCATAATAACCTATAAATACTCACAAATCCAAATTTTTTCCCATTGTTAAGTGTAAACATTTTCATGTCATTTTACTGTATTTATGCGAAAACAAACTGACATTTCACAAAAACGCAAAAAAAAACCTGAACAAATACGAACAGTTTGAAATGTCGGAGGTGTAATTTTACTAATATTCTGTCTGTTATTAAATGTTTTGTGTATTTGTAGATCTACTGTACGCAGTAATTTAATGTGTAAATGATAAACTGAGACATAATATTAGTAAAATTGCACTTTGTTTCCTTAAGAAATTTCAGTCTGTTCATGTTTTCACATTGTTTTAAAGGATAGTTGGTAGATGTAAACAGTTCCATTGCATAATTTTACTTTTTTTTTTTTTGCCCTAAAACAGAAGAAAGTCTGGAGTTGACATTATTTATATATTATTATTGTTATTATATTATTATATTGTTATTATTTCACTGGTTCGGCTCACTTCAGATCAAATTTGTCATAGTGCATTTGATGAGACTACTTTTATGCGCGGATTAATCAAACGGAGTGATATGAACAAGGTACAAAGATTGGGCTCGTTCTTATAATAGCCAATAGGATTCAAGCGGATGTTGCGCGCGATCTTCACACCGGAAAAGTATTAATGAACCTGAACTTTCGCGGTGTACGTCCCTTATTTATAACATATTTGCGAAATTAAAACCGAAATACCGTCATGTTCTGCCGTTTGAGTGTCCTTCGGTTGTCAGGCAGCAGGTCAGTCACCTTACCGGGGTCAGGGCGCGTAGTGTAGGCCTTCATACCGGGATCTGGACCCTTGCTTCCGCCTGTAACTGAAGGTAGGCCGCTGCTCCTCCTGCTGCTTCATTAACAGTATTAATACCATTATTTGGCTTAGTTTAATCTGTTTACTTGTTATTTATGGCTCTCTAGCTTTTATTTTTGTCTTTGCTGCTTCTCAGTTGTGCGTTACTAATGTGACTAAAAGGCTATTTAGTTATTAGCATGAACTGCTATCTGTGCTAACTGTCCATGCTAACTGCTGCTCAACTTCCGGTTTGTCCTTTAATGACTATTGAATGCGGTGTATTTTCAGTATAAGAAACACAGATATGACATGACATTAATGGCAGTCGATCTTACTTGAGCTAACTTTACTGTGAGCAAACTCATGCTTTACTTTTGGGAATATTTTCTCCCCTTAAGCATTTTTTCTTGTGCAAAACATTAAATGTAACTGAACATGTCAAACAGGCCCCAGTGTTAGAAGTGTACACTGCAAATTATTTAGTTCTTACCAAGATGGAAAAAAAAAAAAAAACAGATTTAGAAGTGTTAAATAATTTATTTTGTTTTAAGAGTTAATTTCTTATCTTAAGTGTTCATACATCTGTAGACATGCTTATTTCTAGATTTAACCTAATTCAAGAAATCTTATCAAGTGAAATTATCTTGCTGCATGGACAGATATTTCACTTGTTTTGAGTACCTTTTTCCCTCAGATTTAGTGTTTTTATCTTGCTTTTAGACACCCTTTTTTTTTTGCAGTGTAGACACCTAAGTGCAATATGAGTGTGTGAGGATGCACATTAAGGTAAAGCTGTGTTTAGGACTGACTTCCTCTGTCTCGACTCTGCCATCATGTCTTTGGCTGTGACTGCAGCCATGGATTACAGGGTTTTTAATGTTCTCCTGTGCAGTGCTATGTGATTTCTTTCTTTTTTTTTTTAAATTTAGACCATAATTTTTTTATTTGGAAAAAGCTGTGACTTGCCAAACACCCTTTTATTTCCTCCTGGTTGAATCATTCACTAAATACATGTTAGCGTATTTAATTTCCTTTTGTGCTTGAAAACTGGAAAATACAGACTACCTGTAACTAGTAGTTTGTTCTTTCAAAGGGGTGAAGTAAACAATATAGACAATCTAAATTGCCTTCGACGCTGCTGTGAATGGACACAGCTAGATAGACGCCCCCAGACATTTGTTTAAAGTGCTTTCAGAGCTGGTGACATCATGAGTCATTGTGTGAAATTGCAGTGAAGTACAATCTGATAACATGTAGTGCACAAACAGGTCTGTGTTGCAAAACTGTGAATATGATAACTGAAGTGCACTTACTGATGTGATTGATGTTAGCTGGATGGTTACCTTGAGATTTCAACAAATACATTTCATTAACAGCAGTGTGTCTGTTGCTTTTTGTTTGTCCTCACAAACATAGATTAGATATTTTCACCCAAAGTGGGTCTTCTTACTTCGGTCAGAAACTGTCCTGGATCTCCAACAAAGATAACTTTGTTTTTTGCTTCATCTTGTGGGTGATCGGTGTCTGCAGTGTTGAAAGAAAATGGAATCCTAATAGAGAAAAATATAGTTTTCCCCACAGTCATTGCCTTAATGGTTTGATAAAAGGTGTCGCAACTTTAGATCTGTCCATTATTAAAGCCTATCTAACTTTCTGTAACATTTATAGAAATGATGGTAAATGTTACTCAACTCAAAACATCATGTACACAGCAAGAAGATATGTTATTAATGGGAACTTTATTATTTCATTCAAATCAAGCAGTGGTACTGTAGAGCAGGGGTTCCCAAAGTGGGGTACGCATACCCCCAGGTGTACTTGGAAGAAGCCCAGGGGGTACTTAAAATTTTTTTGGAAACATACATTAAATAAGTCATCATGTACTGAATATAGAATAAATAATGAGAATTAATGCTGTAATATAAAACACAATGAATACTTTAATACTTTTATTGTCAATCATCTTGTTTAAGCTTTGGTCACATTTTAAGAACATTTCCATTTTATATTATTCAAAATGAGTTTATTTCAGTAGTTAAGTAATTATTTTTTGTTGATGAAAGCTTCATTTATTTATGACCAATTTATTTATTTTTCTTATCAATGAAAGAGAGCACTTTACAATTTATTTTCCTCAGAAAATTTACTTTAAAAGGTGTTACTTTATAATACAGTTAAATATACGTTTGTTTACAAAGTTTCGAAAATATAAACCTTTGGCACAGGAACAAATTTAGCCAAATTTTTTTCAGTCAAAAATGCTGAAACAAGAGTTGGGGGTACTTGGCTAAAAAAGTATATTTCAGGGGGTACTCCACTGTAAAAAAGTTTGAGAACCACTGCTGTAGAGAAACTGCACATTAGTAGAAGTAAAATACTTAAACATTATGGGGATTTAAATTAAAAAATATCTCAAATTATACTAAATATCGTATAGTCGGCACTATTGTAATTTGTTTCTTTTATATCTGTTTATAAGCATCTTAGCATTATTTTTCAACTCTTGTACTAGCATGAGTATAATAGGGCTGCAACGACTCATTGAGTAATAGTCGATGGCAAAATTAGTCACAACTAATTTAGTAGACGACAGGTCATTTGTGATGCCATTGTGTGTATGTCACAGCATGCAAGTCCATGTTACGCAATGTTTCACCGTAGCAAACTGAAGTAGGTTGGAGTGAGATAACACACTTTTCCCAAATCTTTGATGCAGCAGCTGAAGCAAGGCTACACGAAACAAAAGATCCAAAGTTTGGGAATATTTCGAATGTGACACAACCAAGAAAACTGTCATATGCAAGATTTGTAAGCTTTTGATGCACTTTGTATGATAATTACCTCCGCCAAGGAGGTTATGTTTTTGCCAGGGTTTGTTTGTTTGTCTGTCTGTTTGTCTGTCCGTTAGTGTGCAACATAACTCAAAAAGTTATGGACAGAGTGTGATGAAATTTTCAGGGTTTGTTGGAAATGGGATATGGAAGAAATGATTATTAGCTCCTGTGCTAGTAGTAAGCCTATTACTGTGTGTGTGAAGGATCATGACAGTTTAAAGAGTCATGTTGTCATTTTTGTTTAAGTCCTTTATCCATGGTTATAAACAGCCTAGCATGACTGTACTACTGACTATTACTGTAGCAGTATTTCCCCTACAGTTGTATAAAGGGGCAACCCTACCCCCCACGATCACAGACCATTAATACTATATTGATAAATAATAACACTGATAAGCTAAAAAAAAAAAAAAAGCCTATTTGAGAAATGATAGGTGCAACTTTAATTTTTGACACCGATGTTCTTTGTTACTTGATCTGGCCCTTTGTTAGTTCTTTCAATATTGGATAACGTCAGTCACCACACAGCAATTTTGTACATGTTGATGCTTAAGGGCACATTTTTATTACAAATATTTACTTCTCTTTATGGTAGTATTGGCGTGAGACATGGGTAAAAGCAAAATCCAGTCTCCTTTAACCTCTACTTTCTGTTTTCTTTGGAGGGGTTTTGAAGTGAAGTTCCCAAAATAATACCAGGTTTTATGACACAGTTTGTTTTTAATAAAATATAGCTGTTCATTGCCACAAAATCACAGAACACTCACAACACTTGTCACATTTTCAGATTCCACACGTAGTTTTGCACACATGAGACATAGGTGTTTATGGAAGCCCAGATGAAGGGTTTCTGAGGAAAAAGGCCTTTTAAGTCCCTAGTGTCATAATAGGGCAGAGTCAACACTTCAGTACAGTACAAAGACATGTGCAACATCTAAGTGAAGCTTCTGACATTGACTTGTTTGGAGATGACACTTAAATTACTATGACACAGATAATAATTGAAGGCAGCCTATACAGGACTAGTAAAAATCTGTGGATCCACTCTTGTAACTTAGTAAGACACATTTATGTGCTGGTACAATACAACCTTAGCTGTGGTTTAACCATCATAGTATTACAGAAACACAGATCTCAAAGTGAAGTCAAGTCACAAACTATAATTCAGCCATACACTTGTAACTCAAAACCACTGTGTGGAAGCTCAGTTGCTGATGTAAATTCTTCTGAATCTTCTTTGTTTCTTAAAATAAACCAACATCTAGGCCTATTAATACCAAACAGCAAGATAAGCAGATAAATCTATGAGTGCATTTAGACACAGTCTTCTAGTATTGTCATCCCTGAATGATGTGCTTGAGAGTCTTTAGAATGAATCAACTGTAGTGAATCATTCCATGATCCATTCAGTTCAGGTGAGCTAATGCCTTCACTTACATCGAGGCCAGTTCTTTTCTTCAATCTAATGGGTAATGTCGTTGGGAGTTGGCACAAGATCATCAGTAGTGTAAATCTTTCACTTTCAAAATCATATGAACACAAACAGGTTTGTTCAGGTTCCTGTTCTAACAGATCTGTCCCACTTGTACTTGAACTCAGCAGATGCTCCTGAGTAGAAGTGACGAGACCAGAGCCAAGGGATCAGAGGGTATCGTCTCCAGTCCATTCAGTGGCAAGAATACGCCACTAAGAGGGTAAGATGGTTTAACAACCATGAATAACCCCTAACATACAAGCTGGGCTCAGGGGTAGACTGCTCATAGCTCATTTAGCCTGTTGATACCAAAATATTGTGGTCACCACATTGTTGTATTACTGGTTACAACCAAAAAACAAATTGGACTTGGCCAGATTTAGGACACTTATTAATTTGACACAACTTGTCATACTGGCATATGTGGCTTGACTTAGTTTTCATAAGTCAAACTGATTTAAGCTTGTAGACTGGGACAAACTGTTAAAAAATATTAATGCAATTCAATTGGTTTGTAAATTGGTTTAAGAGTCTGGTTTGGACCAGCTCTATATGTAAAGTGTCATGCGATAACTTTTGTTATGATTTGGCGCTAAAAATATACAATTTGATTGATTGATATTAGTAGTGGAGTCCCAACACCCTAATTAACAGGCTAGGCTGAGTCTTATTATATTCAACCTGGGAGTGCCAAGTGGGACTAGTAGTGGTAAAATTCAGGTCTGGTCCAGTGTTGATCCAGAATATTTTTTTTTTTTACCTTGTTACAACACTTGTGCACAGTGAACATGAGTCCTGAGTGATCAGCAGATGGAATCAGATCCATTGAACAGTTGATCATTTAGAAAGACCTAAACCCCAGCGTTTATCATCAGTGTTCTGTCAGGGTGTTTTAAAATAGATTATTGTTATATTATTAGAACTACTTTTGCGCGTTTGACGAAGATGAAGGTTGGTGTCAGTTGACTAATCTGGCAACACTGCACATGTCATGGATGTTGTGGAACTCGTTTTTTTAATGACCTCAGTCTAATGAATAAACTCACCACACTACAAGCCCTCAAGTCAAACTACCCTGAGGGTTCTGAACCCCCACATGGAAGACTGTAAGGTCAACAAAAAGTGGGAACTTTGACTTGACCCTTAAGAGTAGCACATGTAGTATGTATATGCACTCACTGCAGTAACAATGAGGTTTTATGGTTCATAACAGTACAAACAGTAAGGCTTTGTGAACCCTCTGTTAAAGGGACTACAATCAAATACTGAGGGAATACCCTGAATCCTCTGCACATCTACAGTCGACATAAACATATTACACCCTTGGCTGATGGACGAAACAAAGAGTAGCTCTTCCAGTCTTAAAGAAGTCCTCTGAATTATTCAGGACGGTTTTTCTTGCCTTAAGTGGCAACACAAATTGTTATAAAGTGCTTTGAATTAGAACTGGTCAGAACATGGTATATACTCAATGTATATGTGAGAAAGCAGTATGTCATCTGCATATGTATAGACTGCGCTTGGTTTTAGACAACCTGTAGGAATTTTGTGTCAGTTTTGGGCTAAACTGTACTTGTTTGGATTTTTGTTGACATTTTACCATGTTGCAGTGGGTGGAGCTCACAGTGGAACATGTGCCAATAGTTAAGTGTTACATTGATTTGTGAATAGTGGCAATTTTTAGTGACATATCATGTGATTTTGTACAATAAATCCTATTCTTTTTTTCTTTATCAAACTTTTAATTCTTGTTATGTATGCTGTTTGATAGTATAATGCATCAAGTTTGGAGTCCTGCCTTCTACAGTTTTCAGACTTCACATCAGTCAGTACAGCTCCAAAGCAAAGCACCATCTGTCTGTGAACTTTGCTGTACAGAACCTGTGACAATACCATTTCCTGCATATGGTCTGTTTCAGAACATGATATCGATTAAAAATAAGGTAAAGGTTTTCTTAAGATTCCAGACAGATGTTTCACTTAACCTCCATGCCACCAACATCTAATCTACAGTTAAAATGAGGAATAACTTGAATTTAGCTGATTCCAGTTACCATATTTCTCAATTTTTACCATTTCTAGTTGTAATGCATAGTACAGCCTGTCCAAATATGGACCATTTAAAGTCTGCCTGTATGAAATCCACAGAATCACCCAAATGTTCACAAACAGACCAAACATGTTCACAGTAAAGGCCTTGGTAACAAAAGTCAAACGCTACTCAACAGCTGATATGTTGTAATTGCATCCTGCTGTTAAAATATCAAGTGGAAGTTGCGACATAATCATAAGCAAAAAGAGCGAGTTGAGAGATTGCTTTAGCGAAAAAACTATAGGAGTATGTGTCGGATGAACAGGTAATGAGGAATGATAGTAAACTAGTCATCCAAAAGAAGCAGCATCTTGACAAAGTTCAAAGTATCATTAGGCTGTCTTGCCCTGAAAATAAGAGTAACGTTTTAGTTGAGGATTATTATCACTTCAAAGAAAATGGAATTGAAAATCTGGATGGATTCCAAGACACATTTCAAACGTCAAATAACATTACAAACTGTTGGCAAAAGCAGCTAACATTAGCCCTCAACCATTGTAGAGCTGATGTTGGAAAGGTGTAAATTAATTCTGAGAATTGTCTCAAGGATTCAGATATTTTATATTTAACACCTTCCTACAATACCAGGAATTGGATAATAATGTTAGCCAAGTAGTGGTTACATTAGCTGTCGTCTAATGGGTTCTAAACTGTTTTAATTAGAATTATGGTGTGATATCCCTCCAGATTTTCAGTATCCAGTGAAGTGATAGTGATTTTTCATATTTTTTGTTGTGGTGTGACCATCCTGTTGATAACAGCATTTGAGTTTCCCACCTTGAACTGAATATCAGAGGAAAATGGCCACTATGTGACTATGGTCCATGTGTGATAAAGGTGGACCTTCTGATATGTACTGGCCCAGTGATAAATCCACAAAATGCTTTATTGTCCAATCAAAAGCATTTCTGTACACTACAATGAGTAAACAAAACTGATGCAACAACATAGTGGCTGGTTAGAGCCCAGGGATAAACATTCAGAGGCCAAGGCTCTGAATCAGTGATACACAGCGGAAGCATAAGGCCAGGAAGCCGGTGCCCAGCAGGTCCCCCAGGGCCGTCAGGTAGGGGATGGAGAAGTTATCAGGATCCAGGCTCCGTCTCCACATCATACGGACGATGAGGTCGGCCACATACAGGAGAATGCTCACCTGGACAACACAACAGACAAGAAACTGGTCTGAATTGGCTGTAATTTAAGAATAGAGCGTACAAACTGTTATAGCAAACCTACAATGAGCTCACTTGATTCTGACAACAAAGCACAATTCATCAAAAACCTACATTCAACCGACCCAGCACACAAACGTCTTACCTCATGAGACCCATAACTACATATAACCTTAGCGGTCTCATTTTGATGGGACTCTCACCACCTGCAGTGCACTTGCCACTCCAAACTGTCCAAACACCACCCAAACAAACTCATTCATCAAACACTTGGGCAAATCACTCATCTGTTGTAAATGTTCCTACAACAAATAAGACAACTTGTTATACAACACCCAGCAAGTCTCGTTTCTGTTCTTCACCAGTGTACGACGAGATTTCCACAACAAACTTGGTGTGAGAAGTGGGATCGCCTGAGAGTTCAAACGCGTGGAGAGAAATTCCACCTCTACCTCAACACAAAGAAGTCTGAGATGATGGGGTTGACGTCTGCGAAGACATCAGTTCACTCCAATCTCCAAACGAGAGTACTTTCCTAAACCCGGTAAGAAGTTGAAATTCTGACTTTATAATCTAAAATATTTAAACAAAATTAAATATTTAAGTGAAGATCTTACAAACTTAATTATATGGAATGTGTTAAATTATCTGGTCATTATCCACAGTCGTCAGCATTCTACTACTGGTCTGGGGATAATTAAACTAATTTTATAACTTGATCAAATTTGTCAACAAAATATAATATGAAAACAAGGGTGGTGTAGTTAGACAAGATGTCTAAGGATGGGTACCTCTCACATTTAAACCGGTATTGTACCGATTCTCGGTTGTTGGGAACCGGTACTGTGTTGCGGGGTTCGTTCCCACACTGCTCAAAAATTATAACACCACAGGCATAGTTGAAAGTGCAAAAAATGGTGGTAGTTTATTTTGCCGTCGGCCTCCCACAGTGCAGTGCAATATTTACAAGTGAAGTCAAAAAATGGAAAAAAAAAACAAAAAAAAACACTATTTACAAACTTACAAAGCACAAGAAAAAAAATGCACCTGAACAGAGTTCTTCAATAACTCACCAAAATATCATAAAAAAAATCTCACAAAGGTTAGCAATAAACAGCACAGTTGCCAGCTCTGCAACTCAGAGAAGACTGACTTACCAGGGCTTCAGCAGCCTCCTTTTAAACTCTAAGCCCCTCCTTCTGGGCTGGTCAAATAAAGACTTTTTTAACAAAACATATTTTTAACTGTTTTTAAACGTAATTATTCACAACCGAAATAAACATACAACACTTCATAATTCAATAGATTTTCCAAGTAATTACCTAACCCAAATACCTCCTTCCTTGAAATAAAAAAATACAGAAAACCAAAAACACTACATAATTAAGTCACATGATTTGAAAACCGCGCGAGATTTCCCCTATAATATTGCCACGGAAATGACCCCTCGTTCTTTTTCCCCTTGAATGACGTGGCGGCATGACAGAACGCCAAGACAACATGGACCCAGGTAAGTGATTGAAACTGTTGTAGATATGTATGCAATTACCTTAAAAATGCTGCCGAGTGTGCACCCTCAGTTGCACTATAGTTTGGACAGGGAAGAGAGTGTGAGTGGAGAACTGATGAATGATTGCAAACACGGACGGGGAGAGACTGTCTGACGTGAGTGTGTGTGTGCGTGCCTGTATATGTGTGCGTGTGCCGGGTCGCGTGTGCTCCGCACGTAGCAGGAGACAGCGGACTCAGTGACAGGGTCGCTCCGTCACATACTGGTATACAACAGTACCTGTTTTAGGTACTATATGTGTGGTGATTAAAGTCATTTTTGACCCCACATCTTCTCCCACCTTTGATGCTGCTGTAGGGGACAAGCTGTCAGCTGCTGCAGATGCAGTGACGGTGCCTGGTGTGGGAGTCGTAGCCTGTGCTCCTTTGGGCCTTTCCATTATTGTACATTCCTCCGCCTTCAGGTGTAGATTATGGTTAACTGTTTCCTCAGGTTTGAGGTGTTGTCGTGGATGACTTTACATTTAGCATTACAGATATTGCAACAAGCACAGTCTGCATCAAGTTTAGCAAAGTGGAGCCACACCCTTGAACACTTTCTATCTGCCATACTTACTGTTATCATCAAGCCACCACTGATGTAATCATGCTCTTGTTTGTCAGGCAGACACTCCGCTTTCTCCACGACACACGCAATGTGAGGATGCATTCAAGTACCAAAATGTGGTACCGTTTGACTTTACATGAATCAATACTCTGTTGTACCAACGGAATTTGGTCGGTATCAATGAGAGTACCCAATTCCGTACCCATCCCTACTTGCATTCAACGACAGAACAGAGGTGGCATAATCGTCATCGATATGTGAAATTGTTAATGCCATTTCCAATGTGATATGTCACAGCTCATCTTCTCTCCAACTCTGTCCAGGTTTCACCTTCATCCAGTGTGTCGATGACCTGCTCATCTGTGTTCCCATAGACGAGTCCAGTCCTGTTGACTCACTCACCTCACTATGACACCCCACAGCTGAAGGCTACAAAGCCAGCCCATCACTCAATTTATAAATGTCAAATCTGTTTATCTGTCAGAGGATCTGTGTACTGGGTGCAAAGATTCCTCATTTACAACAAAGCATAATTCATCAAAAACCCACATTCAATCAACTTGGCACATGAACGTCGTGTGTTATGAGACACGTAATGACACATAACCTTAGCGGTCTCATTTTGATTGGACTTTCTGTGTTTCCTGTGGAATTGATGTCTTGGTGTGACGGTGTGTCATGGGGGGGGGGGGGGGGGGGGGGGCAGGTTTAATAATTTAATAACAAAAATTTAATAATTATTGATTCATGATAGTGTCAATGAGAGTCATCTGCAGCACAAAATGACTGCCTGAAATGCATTGCCAGAGGTGTTCAGTTTGTCTAAGTAGTTACCATTGTGCAAATGGACCGTTGATCCAGTAGTGACAGGCAGCAGAACCAACCCATAAAGATGGAAGATGCTACCACTGCAACCTCTGTTCCATGTTGTAAAACCTCAGAACTTTAAATTCAAGACTTCAATATGCGTAGCCTAATTTGTAGGCCTATTACTGATGTTTTTTTTGTATCAAATGTATGGTGTGGTGGCAAGGATGCTAAACCTTACCAGCAGGAACACTGACTCACCACCTGCACCACGCCAAGACCGTACAAAAACCTCTCAAACACACCGTTTCCTACAACATTTTGGCACATCACTCAACACTCAGCAAGTCTCATTTCTCTTCTTGACCAGCATACAATGACATTTCCACAGCACGACCACACTACAGACTCTGGGGCTTTACTGAGGCACAGTGGAGGCCACATGTCAGTGAATTAAGTCCATAAAACTAAAACACCATCATACTGTGCCAAAACATACACCGTCTAATTCAATGAAATACTTGGAACAATACAATTTTCACACTTTAAAAACTGTCTCAGATTTCTTGAATGCTAACAGGATGATGATGATGTGTCAAGTGGGTCAGCTGCAGTGGAAATTATTTTCATCACAGAGTTACTGAAACATCTGGCCCAAGTCATTTTACTTGTAGGTGTTAGATAACCACAGCTATTTCTGATCATACACAGTCTTTTGGCGCTCCAGATGAACAGTTTCTAGAGTTTGTTTTAATTCAGTATTAACCAAAAAATCTATAGGTTTACCTGCAGCAGAGCAGCACACAGGTAGCAGATGACGAAGGCTGTGGAAATCGGGGCTTCATCACCTTGCAGCAACGAGATGGCGTAGAGGAAGACCATGTGACCAGGGACAACCAGCATCAGCAGCACCCGGGCTGACTTGGAGTTCACCCCTGGAGATGCAAAGAAAGGACACTATTGAAAACATGCAGCTTAGGAATACAGTCCCCAGGGTATGTGTTGTTCAGATACTGTATTCCTGTTGGCACTATATTTGTAGTGTTTAATTTCCAGGTGCCTCAGGCTGCATGAGAACGGTGAGCCGATGCATCTCCACATTCTCTAACCTGGGTCACTGCCGTCCACTTCATAAGATGGAAGGGAGTTAAAAGCCCCATTCACAGTATTTCATGGATCTCCTTCAGCTTTGATTGCAGAATATGATCACTGTTCTGTTTTTGCCAAACAATGTTTATGTAATGCCGCAATGATTGTCATAACATCCATGTCCATTCAAACTTGCATTAATTTTTCCAAACTGGCTATTAATTCATACTAAAATGTAAAAAATGGTCTGTAAACAACACGGGTCATTTTCAGGCAGGACAATGAAGAACTACTAGGTTGACACTGAAATGGGGTTGGCACTCCTGAAACAAAACTGAATACTCAGACAGGAAGCTTGTACAGCAGCGGTTCATGTTATGTTATTTGTTGATTGACTGATGGTGGTCAGTGGTTTTGAGGTTAAACCCCTAATGTTTCCACTTCACAGCTCTAAGAATGGGGGTTTTACCTGAGGAGAAGAAGGTGATGCACGGATTGGGCCAGTACTGCCTCATCTTGTAGGGAAGAACACCTGGGATGCTCCAGAAGTGCAGATACGTCGATATCCTACTGGCCTGGATGGCCACCAGGTTACCACCAACTCCTACGAAGAAAGAGGAAGAACAGCAGAGGACAGATGAAACGGCGTAAAGGGTGTGTGGTTTTAAATCCATGAACAAAACAACCAGCAGCGATTCACTGATGCTCATTACAATTAACACATGTGCTCAAACTGCATCGTAACCAAAGGCAGACTCATTGTTTTCCTCCAACAGATTTGAGAAGTTGGCATTGATTTTCTGTCCTCAACTGAAACAGAACATTCTGGCCAACCAGGGACTGTAAACACAGCTTTACAATCACAAACACTTGATGCTTTTCAATCATTGCCTGCACACATATGAAGCCCAGTAATGACACAGGCTTGGCTCAGCAGTGAACCAGCAGAGACCCACAAAGAGTCAAGTCCATCTGAGCCACTGAGTCCAGAGCAGATTAAACCGGCCCCATGGAGGAATGAACCCTTTAACCCCTGAAGTGTCTGTGGTGAGTGTTCTGAACGTATGGTTTATTTTAAATATTCAGAAAAGTTTAACTGTTTGCTCAATCTGTCTCATATATGACTCATATTTCACCAAAAATCACTAAAGGAATATTTGTCAGAAAGTTAAATTAACAAAAAGTGTGAGTCTTTGTTCACCAATATATGAATTAAATGAACCATCTTATCAGGTCTAGGGGTGTGTATTGGCAAGAATCTAGCAATACAATACTAGCATCACAGTATATCGCAATATATCACGATACTGTTAACAAGGTGGTATTTTTTTGTTTTGCTTCTTTAAAAAACAAAAGTCCTGGAAAACAAACATCTGCCTCTTTCAGATAGTAAAAAGTGCTTTTAGGATGCTTGAAATAACCATTATTTAACAAAACAGTGTTATCAATTTAAAAAAACTCCATAAATGACCTGCAGGATCACAATACTACTTTTGTCATGTACGAACAACAGAGCAAAATACCCATGTGAACATAGAAATAAAAGAGCTCGCAGGATTCCCAAAAATTTGAACAAAAAACCAAAATTAAACCTCCACTATGTCTGCATTTAAATAAATATCGATACACATTTTTTAATATCGATATAGTATCATGAAATGAAATATTGTGGAACCAATATTTTCTTATACCCCTCATCAGCTCCATGTGAAGGGGCTGAGGTTCTAAAACCCTCTATGATCATCTTAGTAAATGGTACAAAGAAAAAGTGACTTGAGCCAAATGTGGTTGAACAGGGTTAACCCTTTAACCCCTGACGTGTCTGTGGTGAGCGTTCTGAATGTAGGATTTATTTCAAATATTCATAAAAATTCGACCATTTGCCCAATAGGAAAAATTTCTAAACGTGCTGATAGAATAGACCTTGTCTTTTCCATAGACATCTGAGCATGCTCAGTGCACCCCCTGCCACCTGTGGAATGGGGGGCAAAACACAGCAGTGAGTGAGACCGGGTCACTATAAAATAGATAGTTTGGGCTTTTTTTTTTTTTTTTTTTTCAACACTGTTTTCTTTGTGGTTTTTACCCCGCGGCCGAAGGGGTATTGTAATCATTTTGTCGTCTGTCTGTCCATCCATTCAACAACATAATCGCATTACCTGAAGAATGCATTGAGATATCTGCACCAAATTTATACTGTGGATGTATCTTGGCATGGAGCAGAAACCTATTAAAAATAGATGACCTTGACCTATATTTTCAAGGTCAAATGGCCTTGTGCATTTATAACATCTGAGTACTTTCAAATATAAATATGTATGTAATAAATTTTACACAAAGACAATCTAATCTAAACTATAGGGCAGTAACTTTCAACAGAATCCTACACTATATTTGGCCAAGGGGGATAAAAATTGCCCCACACAATATGTTTTGTTTTTACTGTTGTTTACCATGTTATCGTGAATTTCCTTTATTTTATTTTTTTACTGTGTTTTTACTTTTACTGAGTTTTGATCAACTCGTTTTTGGAGTTTAACCAGGTGTTAAAAAGTAGCTGCACTGATTTAGAAAAAAAAGAGCCCAAAACAAACACTACTGGACCAAAATTCAAATATTTATTGTTCAATGTGTTCCAGTTCATGTTCAACATCCTAAATCTCTAATTGATGTACATTCTGAGTGCCTTATTTAGTCAAAACCTGTCAAACTTAATTTCTTCTGTCTTTTTCTGTTTTTCTGTTATCCACTGAAGAAAAGGAACACAAGCTCATACTCACAGCTGCTTTTATGACACTTGTACTGACGCAAATTCACAACAGCCTGTTCCAGTTCAATAATGTCTCAGGGGTTAAAGGGTTAAAGAGAGGAACAGAAACCAAATACTGCAGGAAGGTACGAGAATCACTATACATACGCAAGGAAAGGCCATCAGTCGCATGGCGTTGCGTGGTTCCGATGGTGAAACGTGACTCTGGTTGTGTTAAACCCATTCTGTGCTTTCCCTCTGGTAGATAACTTCTGACTGATCTGCTCCTGAGGTTAGAGTTTCAAAGCTACAAAAGATCATCAGTGATGACGACGCACCGTTTCTGCTTTTTCTCGTAATCCTTTTTTTATCTGCTTTTTCGAAGCCCGCTTTTCTGCTAAACCCAAAACCAGATCGCGCCTGTTTTCAAAGTCGATTGTAATTTTGGTGTTGACATGAGTATCTGTGTCTAATTCACTTACATCAAACACCTATCCAAGTTATTTAACCCTGACAACCAGATGAGCACATGGTCTTCAGTGAGAGGGAAATGACTGCAGGGAACTCATTTTGTCAAACAATACAAGTTTATAAACTGGCCACTGAGGGGAAACTGGGAAATTCAAAACAGATTGGGAGATCTGAAGTTTACCAGAGGATTTAGGGAGGGGTCTGGGGTGGGGGGGGTGACAAACAGCTTGAGGACAGAGGAACACAGCAAATGAAAAGCAGTGACAGTGAGAGGGCTGAGGTTATTAAAGTCCTGTGGGCTGGACTCCATTAGTGCTTTATATCCACCTCACAGCCAAAACACTTATTCTAAACGCTGCTTCTTTCTCGTCTCAATTGCTCTGTCTTGGTGCATTTTTCAACGAACCTAATTACCATGTGCTTGCATGCAATAAATGGCAGAAGGTATTGTTCGTCATAGTTATTATTATGACTTATTATACGAAAACTGGATAAAAAAAGTGGCCCAGAGCATTGGAAATAGACTCAAACATGTTATTGCAAAAATGTGTAGCCTGGTCTTGAAAGAGTTTGTTAAAATTGAGAAAAATTGGCAGAATTTGTCCATCCAAATGAATAGGGCCATTTCCATTTAAAGCTATACCTACCGATCTGGCATGTTGCACAGCACTTTGTAAAAATTTGAACATGAACAACCCACCTCTCTCCAAAGCCCCGCCCGCTTCCCAGTGCCTGAGCCCTGACGCTACCCTCCTAACCTGACTCACGCAGTGGAAGTGGAGGTCCGGTCCACTCAGGTGTGGCCGTGGACCCCTCCCTCAGCAATCAGACACAACATCATCCACCTGTGGACTCCTTTGTCATTAGGAGACCCTGTATTTAAAGGTCTGGTCTGTGCAGCGCTGGATCATTGTGTTAACTGCACCTCATCACCTACAATAAAGGCTCCAGTCGGGTGGACCATGCCATACTATGAGCGGTGCGGAGTCTGCGCATTGTCCATAGACATTTGAGGTTTCATAGGCCATACATTTATCATCCTACCGGTACATTGTGTGACACCGAGTACATGTAGGCGGAGTCCTGCGGTTGTAAATATTGAGTTTTGTGCAGACCTGTCTGTGGAGTCAAGTACACCTGACTCCTGGACTTCATCTCCATCCTTCATTCATCGGACTCTGACTGCTGCAGTCGGGGTTTTTCTGTTCCCCTTGGTTGTTGTTTCTGTTAATCTGTTTTTTCCCTTCAACATGTGCATTTGAGTCTTACCCATTCACAGCCTAGACAGGAGACTGAGGTCAGTGACGGGGGGAGCAGTGGGAGTGGAACGTCAGTTTCAGAGGTACCGGTATCGGATGCAGGACTGAGTAACAGATGACTGACAGAAGGCTCAGCCAGGCTCACCCAGTTATTTTATTTGGACCGAATAAAATGATTGGTCAGACTTTTATCAGAAATATATGAGAATTAAACACTTTTGAGTTTCGAAACCTGTCAGATTTCTTTTACATTTTAGTTTGACACATGCTTATTAGGAGCATTTTAAAATTACAGAAGAAAAGTGTCAAAATGCCTTATTGTACAGTATAGCTTTAAATCCTGTTTAAGGCCCATCTTCTTGTTTGATCTATCTGTGATAAACTCAGAGTGATTTGTAAATCGTATTTTATCTCCTTTTAGAACCCCTAAAAGGACCCTCTTTTGGTTTTAGCCCTTTTCATGGTTTTTGTGCAGTTTGTTTTGTTGCTTTCCCAGTTTGTGACCTCTGTCCATGAGTTGTGTTTTTTTATTTTATTTTTACCCTGCCCCCTGAAGGGGAGGCAAGGGGTATTGTTTTTGGTTTGGTTTGTTTGTTTGTTTGTTAACACTCTAGCAGCAAAACTATTGGTTGAATTCATACCAAATTGGTTTTATAGATTACCAGTGACCCAGAATAGATGTCATTACATTTTGGGAAAAGTAGGTCAAATTTTAAATTTTTAATGAATTTTTAAAATTATTTTTCTTCTCCCATTTACTTATAATGGGTAAAATTTCAAATGTCTATCAAAACATTTTTTTTTAAATTTGCAATATTTATATTTTGCATAGACATGATGACATCAGCTGGATCCATGCCAAAATAAGCTACAATATACGCGAGGGGCAGGGTTCGTTTATTTTGTTTTTGGGAGAGATACAATACATTTACTCAGTGGTTTCCAACCTTTTTTGGCTTGTGACCCCATTTTGACATCACAAATTTCTGGCAACCCCAGACATTCAAACTAAGACTTTTTTTTTTTTTTTTTCCTTTTTGACTAAAATAAATGTGATTTTGATCATGCAATAATTTGCTATACTATGCTACAAATAAATGTTAATATTAGACGACATTTACTTAGTCTATATAATGTATATTATTATAGACGGAGGCAGAAAAGCCAGGTGTAGATTACTGCACAAAGTGAGATTTTTTTTTTCCTTGGTCAGTATATGTACAGTCAGTCCAGCTTGGATTTACAAGGCTGACAATTAATACTGAACAAACAATAACTCAAACTATGAATTATGAAAGAGCTGCAGCATCTGAAACCGACCACAATGAACATTAGAAAGATGAACAGTACCACAGTGCTTCAGTTTCAGCTTCAGTTTGTCATGTCTTTTATGGATTGGGATTGTCTCTGTCAACTCACCGTATATGTTTAGATAGATAGATAGATAGATAGATAGATAGATAACAATCAATCTATCGATCGATCAAAATTTCAGGGGACCCCATGTGTGGTTCCGACCCCAAGGTTGAAAAACACTATTAACCTTTGAGCTTTTTCATGCAAATTACAAATTCTGGAATTAATCTTATGTGATTTGTAAATGTAATCAATAATTCAGCTGATCCATATTTGTTCTCTTTCTTGTTGCACAGTTATAGCAAATGTTTTTGGAATTAATAACTTGTACATACAAATGTGATGTGGAACAACTTTCATCCAAATATATGCAGTACTTTATTTATAAACAGTCCTGCTTTGGAACTATTTCTTGCTTTTCCATTGCACCTTAGCCCAAGTCCACAAATCCTGCAAGAGGCAAGCACACAGGTTACATTCCCCTCCGGAAATGTGTGCATGTCTAGTTCAACATAATGGGGTGAAAATCATCTGTCTATAAAGTAACATTAAACCTGCAGAGTAGGTTTCTCTGATCCCTACAACTGATTAGGAGGTTCATGTGGAGAAGAAAAGCTGCAAACCAATCCAAAAAGTCCAGTTAAACCATTAAGGGTCAGTGTAGATGAGGAATACACATTAGAAAACACTGACCACCTTTTCCTCTTTCCTGCCTTTTCAGATCTGCTCTGTTTTACAGTTTTCCCACATGGTTCCTTCCTTCTGCCACAGTTGATGCATCTGAAACGGCTCTTGATGCTTCTGAAAACGCGTAGCTGAAGTTGTGGCTTCATTTACGAAACATTTTGGCAGTTCTGCATGTTTTACTCCATTTAGTTCAAATCATGTACGCTTCACATTACACACTGAACATGTTCCAAATTTCTAACAGATGTTTTAGTCATATATTTAAGTCAGTTGCTGATTTGGGGTTATCTCCTAAAGTGAGTAAATCAGCTTAAAAATATAACCCTTAAAATCCAGACATGGAATGGGCCTGTGTTTCTGAAGCAGTCGTCATCACTTTAATTAGTGTTTTCAGTTCAGAAAAACAGTTCTTGCTTAGATATATAATAAAAAAAAAAAAAAAACAATAATACTACAACCAATTTCAATGGCAGTTTTTGTGTGACAGAAAATGTTGAATTAAAATCCATTTCTTTTTGAGATGGATTACAAAAACAAGAGTTTCAGTGAAACAAGTGAGTCATTCCAACAGTTTTATGATGTTGCTCAATTTCCTCCAAGATGCCAAATCAGTAATGAAATATGTGGGCAGAATGAAACAGTTAGACTAACTGTCAAATATGGGGAAGACATGCAGCGGAACCGTCAGTGCTCCAGCTTGTTTTTCAACCTTGGGGTCAGGACCCCGCGTGGGCTCGCCTGGAATTCCAATGGGGTCGCCTGAAATTTCTAGTAATTGATTAAAAAAAAAAAACCAAAAAAAAAACTTACTGATAAAAAATATATGTTGAGCTGACAGAGACAATCCCAATACATAAAAGACATGACAAACTGTGAAACTGAAGCACTGTGGTACTGTTGATCTTTCAAATGTTCATTGTGGTCGGTTTCAGATGCTGCAGCTCTTTCATAATTCATAATTTGAGTTATTCTTTATTCAGTATTAATTTGCAGCCTTGTAAATGCACGCTGAACTGACTAGAATATTGGAATATGCTGACTACAATGGGACTATAATACATATTAGATAATATGTATTATATAGTAATATGTATTATAAAGACTAAATGTTGTCTAAAATTAACGTTTATTTGCAACATAGTATAGCAAACTATTGCATGATCAAAAACAAATTTATTTTAGCAAAAAAAAAAAAAAACAAGTCTCCGTTTTGAATGACTGGGGTCACCAGAAATTTGCGACGTTAAAATGGAGTCACAAGCCAAAAAAGTTTGGGAACCACTTACTTAAGACCAACAGGCCAAGTTTTTTTTTTTTTTTTACTCAATTCAAGATCTTTTTTGCTTAATTCAAGCAAAAAAACTCTGCAAATGGAACAAGTGAAAATGATCTTGGTAACATTTCTTGAAATAAGATTTTCAAGATCTATTGTCTAAAAATAAGTTCTTATTTCTCACTGAAAAGTTACTCTTCAGGTGATTGTCTTATTTTAAGTGTGATGAGATATTTTGACTAGAAATGAGAAAAATACACTTGGTAAGATTTAGATTTTTGCAGTGTAAGTAATACACAAAACATAATTAATGTAAGCATGACCGGTACGGGTACAGTTTAAGTATCTTACCATTAATGACGGGTGTAAAGACGGCCATACCCTCGAAGTTGGGATCACTCACTGTCTTGTCCAGAATAAGGCCTCCAAAACTACAGAGAACAGACACAGTGAAGCCTTCCACATATAAAACCATCATCATGTGATCCTTAATAATAATGATAATTATCATTACACTGGCTTGACCTAAGTCCTACACAGTAACGTTCTTTCAGGTCTTGGCAGTGGACTCATATCTGTGTTCGTACCTGCTGATGGACATGGCTACGATCACCGGCTGCCACCCTGAGCGGAGAACCTCCCTGATCTGAGGACTCTGTCGGGCCACCACCACCCACAGTGGAATCAGACACAGGAAGATCAGACACACCAGAGGGGACAGGTACCAGATGTCTGTGGACCCGAAACCAGAGTTAACCCATACTGGGACTAAAACCAGCAAGTGAACTGGGTTTACTGTCATTACGCAACACATGTAGAACAGTGACACGAGACTCAAACATGTCCAGGATCAAAAAAGAAAACAGTTAATCAATAAACACTTACACCTAAAATGAACATATACTGTTGCAGCTACCATTTTCTGTCTGTGTTTAGTAAGCTGAAATCACATAATTGACTAGTTTTCTTAGTAATATTTGATATCCTCAACCTTTTACATCTTCTATATCAAGGGTTTCCTCATAAAACACAGAAAACAGGTCATATCAAACTAAAACTACTTATGAACTTATAACACTAACTGAAAAATAGTTCAGCCGGTGTTTCAGAACTATAATAAAAGTGACAGGTATTATATGTGTATATGTATAAACCAGCCAGAACCTGAAGTAAAAGTACACACAGAGTAGCTGCACAATTGCACATAAATACTATATGTGTAGTTTGAACTCGGTCCAAACCTGGGTTTTAAATACTACTTGAACATTAGATGAACCTCTGGACACATTTCACTGACCTTTTATAAATATATTCATATCATATGGGATATTTTATTGAACTGTGTCTATTCATGTCATACTGTAATTGTCGACTTCAGTAAACTCTGATCCATAGGATTTAAAATGTGTTGGAATTAAATGAAGTGAGAAATAAGATGAAAATCTGCAAACAATTATGGTTCATCCACTGGACACACAAAAATACAGGTACACCCTAGTATAGATACACACACTAGTACAGATACACTCCCTAGTAAAGGTACACTTACTAGTACAGATACACACCCTAGTACAGATATACACTAGTACAGATAGACACTAGTAAAGATATACACAAGTATATGCACACTAGTACAGATACGCACTAGTACAGATGCACATTAATACATACACCCACATACAGATACACCCTAGTACACACACCCTAGTACACATAGACACCAGTACACACACCTTAGTATAGATACACACTAGTACACACACCCTAGCCCAGTGCAGTAGTGTCAGGTACTCGTCCTTCTAGACCTCTGCTGCCATCTTGTGTTTTAAATGACATTTAGTCTGAACATCTGAGTTCTTTAACTGAACATATACCACCACAGACACTGACTTCCACCATCAACAGTCGTGTTGTTTTGACTGTAAACCTAGAACTTACTTTAACACTAGTACATGAGGTGGTGTAATGCAGTGTCTATAATACTGAAGTGCGTTCGTACGTGTCCTGAGCCTCCGTCTGAACCTGACTTACCTATGTACTCGTACAGGGTGCTGCTGACCCCGGCCAGCAGGGACAGGGTGATCAGGTCGCCCAGACTGGCAGCGATGGGGGTGGCTACGTTGTCCGGGTTGATGCCCACCTTCCTGGACCCGATAATGACTCCGATCATGACCAGACCTACGAGAGGATGACAACAGTCAGCTCAGACAAACGCAAAACCAGGATGGCGGCAAGAGAGCAAAACAGCATACAAAACAAAACTAACCACTGAAATGCAATGATACTTATCTCAATATAACCTATATTTCTCATTATTGTTTTGTATCCCAGACCCCTGTTAGAAAAGAAACACCTGAATTCACCATGTCCCAATACTTTTGTCCATATGGTGTATCTATTGCCATCAGTTCCAGCTGTACTAACTAGACTTAATTTGGATGGATGGAACTGTATTAATAAGGCCTACATCAAATAATGACACCAATATACTAGCAGATTTTTATGGGTAGGTTTTATTGTTTTATTATCATCATTATTTATTTTTTTGCTTTTTTTCCATGTGTTTTTACTTTACCCTTGTTTTTATCTTACTTTCAACACTTGCATAAAAACCTGTCAAATAAGACAAAAAAAAAAAAAAAAAATCACTTTCTGGTATAAATATCAGTTGGTTATCAGTTGGTTAGAAGTTGAATTCAAACAGCATTGTTGTGACGGATGTGCGCGCACACACACAATGGGCTTACTGAAACTGAACTTAAAAACTAGAAAAGGAATTGATCAAGTTAAAAAAAAAAATAGTTTGACGTAAATAAGTTATCACTTATTTAAACTTATTTAAGTTGAAAGGGTGTAGGAAACAAAATTTTTAGGAGTGATTATTGACCATACACTCCATTGGAAACCACAAATAGAATATATTAGATGTAAAATGACCAAGGCTGTTGTGATTCTTTATAAAACTCGAGATTTGTTAATTAAGAAATGTTTGCATATATTGTATTGTTCTCTTGTGATGCCATATATGTCATACTGTGTGGAAATTTGGGGTAATGTGTATAAAACTAACAAAGACCCTATAATTAAACTAAAAAAAGCTATTAGAGTAATAAATACAGCTGGTTATCTTCAATCAAGTAATCCATTTTTTGTTCAAAACAGACATTTTTTTTGCTAAAATTAATTTGTTGTTGATCATGTAATAGTTTGCTATACTATGTTGCAAATAAACATTCATTTTAGATGACATTTAGTCCATGCAATGTATATAATGCACCTTTTTGGTGTCTACTTCTCAGTTTCTCTTAGATGTCTTAGCAGGGCCAGGCGGGTGAAGAAATCTTTCCATTCTCTGTTCAGTCCAGTTTTCTCACTGTGACTGTGTCCGGGCAGGTTGAAGTGTAGTAACTCATGTGGTCACATGATTGGGTCGATCAGGATATGCCCTCTCAAATATTATATCCTGCATTTTATTTGAACTTGATTTTTATTTGGAAAAGTGTGTAGTGTTTTAATTATAATTTAATCATTAAAAAATGTTTTTTATTAGTGTATATATATATTTTTTTAATTAATTACTAGAAATTTCAAGCGACCTTAAGCCACATATCACTGATGTCATTGACACCACTGATGAGTCTATGCTACAGCCAACATGGAAACAAATCCAGTACCGTCTGGATGTGCTTCAGCAACTCTTGGTGTCCAAATAGAGGTGAATTAAATGGAGCAAAAAAAACTTCAGTATCTACTTTTCATTTTGTAATAATTTCCACAGATTTGTCTATTCATTTGCTTTTATATACATTTGTTGAATTGTAAACAGGCTTTATGGACATCCTGTATGGTCACAATCGCATTCAAAATGTTGTTAAACCTGTTGAAACCTTGTATTGACACCTTTAACCTTAAACCCAAGTGCCTCCATCCTTAATAACATCTAATGATCATGACATAAAATCACTACAGCAGATGTTTTGCGGTAGTTTAGATGTTTAAGTTCATAGTAAAAATATTATTGTGTTTCTAACCTAAGGACAGAGCAGCTACGAATGCTGTGGTGATGCTGCTGGCACAGAGGACGGCGGCCTGGTCCAGTTCAATGCCCCCCCTCGATATCGCCCCCAAACACACAGCAGCAACTGCAGCCAGGAAACCCACCACGGTGGCCTGAACCTGGAGGAGACGGAACAGTACAGGTTACACTGAAGCAGCAGGTATGAATGTGAAGGACTGACGTTATGTGAATCGAATACAGATGGACATTAATCAATATTAAATCAAAATCAGATTTTTTAATTAGGACAATTTTTTAAAAAGGGAAATTGTCAAATCGATTTCATCTCTCTCGTGCCTCTGGGCCACGTGCCTCTGGGCTACTGTAGGCTTCTCCTCTTATCTGTGAGAGCGGTCTTTCACAGAAGTCCGTGTAATGACCACAGACCTTAAATCTGTGATGGGTCCACAGTAGTAATATCAATGTAAACTGCGGTCCACACACTGATCCCCCAATTCAAATATAACTGCATAGGGATCACTCATCTTACGTTGTCCATGCACGGATCCATACTGTACTGTCTTCTTCCAATCTGGGTCCAGGTCATGGGGTCAGCAGCATCAGCAGAGTAACCCAGACAGCCCTCTCCCCAGCCACATTCACCAGCTCCGGGGGAATCCCAAGGCATTCCCAAGCCAGACCACAGATATAATCCCTCCAGTGTGTCCTGGGTCAGTCTTCTCCACGCACAGATCCCCCAATTTAAATATAATCGCATGGGGATCACTCATATTACATAGTCCATGCATGCATGACTGATGCCTGTCACTGACTTACACTGGTATAACGTCTGTGGGCCCATCACAGAATTTTCGGGGGTTCCATGATACCATCACAGATTTGAGGTAGGGAGCAGCGCTTTGCATTGCGGGCTGCACACAAAAACAACATGCTGACTTCTGTTGTCTTTTGTAGTTTTACCTAAAAGTCGAAATCGAGTTTTTAGGGGAAAAAAAAAAAAAATTTTTGGCCAAAATCGTGTAGCCCTAATGGACATATAAATGGACACATAACCAACAGTAACATCTACAGATTAAACATCAGTAAATGAACGCAGGTTTGTGTTACCTGTATGAGCGCAGGTGCGTGTTACCTGTATAAACGCAGGTGTGTGTTACCTGTATAAACGCAGGTGCGTGTTACCTGTATAAACGCAGGTGCGTGTTACCTGTATAAACGCAGGTTCGTGTTACCTGTATAAATGCAGGTGTGTGTTACCTATATAAACGTAGGTGTATGTTACCTGTATGAGCGCAGGTGCGTGTTACCTGTATAAACACAGGTGCATGTTACCTTTATGAATGCAGGTGCGTGTTACCTGTATGAGCGCAGGTGCGTGTTACCTGTATGAATGCAGGTGTGTGTTACCTGTATAAACGCAGGTGTGTGTTACCTGTATAAACGCAGGTGTGTGTTACCTGTATCAGAGCCAGGTTGCTGTAGACCATGACCCACTGTTTATCCGGATCATCCATTTGGCCGGTGTTTGCCTGAAAACACGCAGATACTTGAACTAAATGAGCACATCAGACAGAAACTAATGCTCTAAGACTGGAAATATTTGATGCAGTTCCAAATATACATGAAGTTCTCACAGAAAAATACATATAATATAACAATGAGCAGGACTTTTATTAGATGAGGAACGTGCATGTTTGAAACCCAGACAGCAGAAGTGTCAGAATACACACCATGTACATGTGCAGCCATGATGATGTAAATATTATTTAATGTTTAATTCAAGTTCTTTATTTATATAAATATTTATATAAATATCACATTTCTTATTTGCTCTTCAAATTTTCATTTTCAGTCGTTTGTTTGTTTGTTTTTTTTCTACTCGTCTTTTTCTTTGCATGTACCCACGGCAGGAAAAATAGTCTAATCTTACGTAATATATGGTATTAGAGGGTGATCATGTACTCAATAAGTACAATAAATGTCCCAGAGGATACTTTAAATTTAGTTTCCCCATTCTGATGGTAGGTCAACCAGGTAAAGTCATCTTTCTTTAGTGGATAATATTTTTTTCTTGTAGCTCTCCAAATATCACTATAATGACGTCAGTCTATTGCAGAAAACACACTTACTCCTTCTACTGATCCTACTTGAATATTTCATACATGTTGTACTGTCATGGTGACCAATAAATGATACTAGACTCCAGTACTGACAGTATCAGTAATAACATCCATCTGTTCTTACGGCGGTGGAAAGGCGGGCGGCCAGCGTCATCTCCAGGTTTCCCTTGAGTCCGACCAACGCCGGCACCAGGATGAATACCTCAGTGATCACCTTGAACACCTCCCAGTGCTGAAACACACACACATACACAAACAGGGACCATAAATGTACAATGAAGTGAACCTCCTGACACGGTTAAATAAGACCATCAGATATTCTAGACTAACCCAGTGGCCTACTTTCCCACATCTCTGAGCATCGTCTACCTCCGGCCCAGGCTCAGGTTCAACGGGTTTAACCAACATACACTGAGTTTCACTGACTATGACTGGAGTTGGCAGCTTCAGATCTTTAAATAGATCACATAAAGAAGAAGAACACAGCTGAGGGATGGAAAACAGAAGCAGGAAAAGAAAAAAAGATGAAAAGGACTGACACAATAGACCAGAAACAGGAGGTGGAAGGAAGAAGAGTCTGAAATCATCTTGCGTTAGAAGAACAGTTTGAGAAATATGTGTGGAAGCAGAAATGTAATGTACAAACACAGCTGTACAGGGTGTATCAGAAAAAAGTAGACTCATAAAAAACAACATAAAACCAAAATGTGAAGACATTTTGAAAATCTGGTCATATGTGTTTGTTGATCATGTAGTTCTCCCTTGATTGACACCAGTGTCCAGGGTCAGTTTTCATGCTTCAGTGAACAACGCTAATTTAAATAGTGCAAATTAAAAATCTTTTGCGCAGGGAAGTGTAAGGATTAATATATCTGTCGCCATGGATGACAAGTTCCATTGGTCTAAAACAGGAAAAAAAATAATGACATGGTAACCCCCTACCATCAATACAAAGATTTCACATTTACGACAGGTTTGAGTCTCTCATGGCAACCGCAAGGAGTTAATGCTGTTAGTGAGGATTCTTTAAGCCTGTTTGGAGCTGACCATTTGAAATTTTAAACATTTCCGTCAGCACACGTCATTCATTGCATCATCACAGCTGAAGTGAAACTCCTGAGGCAGGACTGGGGCATGATTAGGTGTACCGTCGCAGATATGTTGAGAACACAAATTTGCATGGCTAGGAACAGGCCCATGTGGAAGACTAAACATGCTTGAATCCTTTGACTAACGGAAGTGTGTGCCTTCAATTCAAATCCTGAAGTGTAAAACTCAAATCTGGATTCACTGAGCAAATTTTGCTATTAATTTTCTGTTTCTCACAGATGTGTGAAATCTTTGTGTCAATGGTAGGGGGTTAATGTGTAATAATTTTTTCATGCTAAATATGGAAATATTCCCTTCAACAACAAGTGGTGCCAGGCACAACAAGCCCCGCCCCTTGCATGTATTTCACCCATTAGAAGTAAATGAGAAGATGTTTTTTTTAAAAAAATCATAAAAAAATTGAACTTTGACCTATCTTTCCCAAAATGTAATGAGATATATTCTGGGTCACTGCAATCTATAAACCAGTGTTTTTCAACCTTCACCTGGAATTCAAATGGGGCCACCTGAAATTTCTAGTAATTGACAAAAAAACAAAACCAAAAAAAATGTATTAATAAAAAATATACAGTGTGTTGAGAGAGACAATCACAATCCATAAAAGACATGACAAACTGAAGCTGAAACTGAAGCACTGTGGTACTGTTTATCTTTCAAATGTTCATTGTGGTCGGTTTCAGATGCTGTATGGCTTTCATAATTCATAGTTTTAATTATTGTTTGTTCAGCATTTGCAGCCTCGTAAACAGAAGTTTGACTGACTGTACATATATTACATACTATAACATAGTATAGAAAACTATTACATGATCAAAAACAAATTAATTTTAGCAAAAAAAAGTCTCCCTTTTGAATGTCTAGGGCCGCCAGAAATTTGTGGTGTTAAAATGGTGTCATGAGCCAAAAAAGGTTGGGAACCACTGATATAAAGCCAATTTGGTGTGAATTCAACCAATAGTTTTGCCGCTTAAGTGTTAACAAACAAACAAACAAACACATCAACCCCCCCCCCCCCCCCCCCCAAAGGGTTTGTCTCCTTTCTGTCACTACCTGACCCACTTTCATAGACTTACTCAGAAATAGTTGAATTTTTGATTCCCACAAGAATTCATCTTATGATGCCATATATTGATATTCTCCAACTATCTCAACCTCCAGATGTTGCTACAGCTGAACTCACCCCATCTGCCATCACCTCGCACCAGCAATATTTCCTAAAAATCACATCAAAGCTCTAATGCAATTTTATCAACTTCTATATCATTCATGCACATAATAATAATAATACATTGGTTTTATATAGTGTTTTTCTAGATACTCAAAGATGCTTTACAATAAGCAGCCAATAATAATAATAATAATAATAATAATAATAATAATAATAATAATAATAATAATAATACTTAAATAGTGCCTTAAATACATATCCACCTCCATATAATGACCAAACATAACCTTTGACCTGAACTCATGTGAATATCATGTTGGAAAATACAGCAAAATCATTAAGTTTGACTTTTAAAATCTAAAATAACATTCTTGCCCACCTTTGAGATTCTATTGCTTGAAATATGTTAAACCAATTATTTTTATACATAAAATATATCAATTTATCAAACTTTAGGATCTATGAGGAGGACAAGATGTTCAATTTGAAGGCAAACTAAGAAGTTTTAAAAATTATACAATACATGCAGAAGTGAATGGAACATCCAACTGACAGTTTTGACTGTCGAAACTGTCAAGCAGGTAACATCTAAAAAACTGTACCTTGTCTGAATAAAAGAAAAAAGAAAAGTATAATTACATTTACAGAAGACAAAATGAACGTCATTAGCCTCACTTTTGGAGATGCTTGATATTACTGTTTTGCTTTAGCAACTGAGTCATGGATCACTGAACATGGTCCAAAATGATTTTCTAGACATTATGCATTAATTATGCATTTGACTGAGCCAGACACACCTATTTTTAAAATAAATCCAAAGTGGGCAGAAGAGATAGGATACCAGAACATATCCTTAGGTACATTTTAATCAAAACTACAAAACGTGCACTCAGTCACTTATTCAAGCATTAAACACACTGAGGATTTTGTCCAGTGGTGGTAAAACCATTTCTGATGTAGTCGTTGTAATACCTGAGTTTCACCATGATTTGAATAGAAACTTTTAGGTCTTCATTAATGTTATGACATGTCTGGCGTTAATTAGCATTACAGCTCATTACCACCACCTACTGTTGGGAGTGTGAATGGATGGGACTCCACTCCATAAAAAATAAAGCACAGGATTACTATCACTTTTTCCCAGGGAAAGGCACACAACTCACGACCCACTGAAAATGGTGTTGCAACTCACTTTTGGGTCACGACCCACCAACTGAGAATCACTGTTTTATCACTGTCCCCTATGGAGGCCACAAAAACATAACAGATTCTCTTTAGAGACTAAGTTTGGTTTGTCCATTGTGGGATTTTCAGTCCAAGGAATGTTAAGGCTGGTCTATAAAATAAAAAAATAAAATGGTCGATGACAGTAAAGCACCATAATGATGGATGACAGTTAAAAACAGACAAAAAGGAGAAAAACTGATCTGTTCTGAGACTCTGTAGGTGGAGGTGATCTGCTCCGTCTGGACATAGGCTAGTTTTTACCTGATTGTAAACTGATGTATGATATTTTCCATCTCTGCAATTAGACTTTCCTACATCCACTTCAGTCTTGTACACTGGACCTCTTTAAGCCTATAATGCTGAATGTATCATATTTGATACATGAGTTTTGAAGCCCCATACATTTTTCTTGAAAAACCTGACGTATACAATTAGATACATGCAATACGGATGCGTGCGTGTTGGTTGGTAACCACGTGCGTGCATCACTTTCCGTCCTACTTCTAATACTATGGGGGTATGGTGCAGTCCATGCCCCCACAGAAGTGAAAGTGAAACTTTTCACTGACTGTAGACTAGACCAATCTCCAGGGAAATGCTCTGATACATATCCCGCATTTATGCGTGTATTTATTTGGGGGTGTACCGCTCCCACAAACAGACAGGTCGGTCTGTGTTTGGCTCCACCGTGTCCATAAAGACATTCTAACTCATCAACGCCATGATCCGGTTCAATGACCGGCTATCCCAGCCGCGGCGCAGCGCAGACAAACCGCCAGCCTTCAGGTGTGGATGGGCGGAAAAGGGCAATTAACCGACAATTAATAATTTAATTGAGCAAATTCTTATCGACAATTAATCGTTAGTCAATTAATTGTTTACATCCCTAATTTGCACATATAAGGCCGAGACTTCTGATGAACATTTCTCAGAGTACGACATAATTGTTTGTCAGCGGCAGCATTTGTAGTCCATACTGAAAATATGTCCAAACTTTGAGCCGATTACCTAAGATGTTCAGTTGTTGGTTGAACGGGACAGAGCAGCACAGCCAACAACCTGGAGGGGGCGGGGCGTGAAGTGGCTCATTTGCATTTAAAGGGCCAGTGCTCAAAACCACCTTTCTGGTGTCATTACTCAGAAAGAGGGTTGAAGATGGACCTGTGGAGTTGAATTAATGAAGAATTCAGACCCAAGCAGAGCATTTACAGTTTATGTAGACAACAGGGAAATGTCTGTTTTAAGTCTGTTTTAAAGGTGTTGGTAAAGAGTCCATGTGAGAGTTAAAAATACAGCGAGTGGATAATAAATAGTACAGTTCCATTTTGTGTGTGTGTGTATGCATCTATTTTTACTCTTTGCTCTTAGGTTATGGGCCGGTGGGTCTGGCTGACGGCTGTCATATTCGGAGGTTATCCTGGGACATGGCCCACTTCTATAAAACTGCCTCTGCTGCTTCAGTAACATGGGCTTCAGGCCAATAAACTAAGTGCAGTGAACACCAAGTAGAATAATAATAATAACAATAGTAATGGATTAGATTTCTATAGTGCTTTTTAAGGCACCCAAAGCGCTTTATATTATGGATCCATTATTCATTCGCTCTCGCATTCACACTGTGGTGGTGGTAAACTACAGTTGTATCCACAGATGCCCTTGGGCAGACTAATGGAAGCATGACTACCAATTCGCGCCAAACAGCCCCTCCAACCACCACCAAACATTCACACATATTCATACACCAGTGCGAGTAGCAGAACTGGAAGCAAGGAGGGTGAAGTGTCTTGCCCAAGGACGCAACGGTACATGACTTGGACAGAGCAGGATTCAAACTGCCAACCCTTTGGTTATTGGACGACCCACTCTATCACAGGATTAAAACTAGAAAAGCACTGGGAGAGCGCAGACCTCTGCCAAAGCAGATCAGAAAACATGATGAAAACATTTTACCAACATTGTTACCTCCACCATTACACTTGGCAGAGGTAACAATGTTGGTAATATCATTTACTTGGATTGTACTGACAGTGTAATGCTGTTCTTTAAATTGATTTTTATTTAATTAGCGTTGGTGTAGTTTCCTCTACATTTCAGCTCCTGCTTTGTAGAACAGAGGAAATATTTAAAACCATGTTGTGGCCTTTATAAGCATTTCTTCATTTTCTTTACTATTTGATTAGAAGTTTCATATCCTCCTCTTCTTTCTTCTCCGTTCATCCTCTAAACACTTATTGTATTAAGTGTTCACATCTATCCCAACGCCCTCCTCTACCTCCACTCTCTCCCTTTTCTAATGTGATTTAAAAGCTCTGATGTTACATCAGCCTCCATCTGTTCAACAGAAAAACACTTTCACCAGCTCAACCCTGTGTATTACACATACAATTTTCCTTCCATTCATTCATCAGTGCATGAGTTCAACACCCAGTCATCAGTTTCAAACAAAGTACGTCTACAGGCCTTTTTATACCACACAAACTTTTACTTTTACTTTACTAGGAACTCGGGACATTTCCACCAAAATTACACTGAAAAAAAAAAAACAAAAACAAAATCCCTTTCCCTTGACCCAAACTTTCCCAGGAAAAAGTTCCTAGTAGGGGGGTGGGACTTTTCAGATTCTCTGTAGGCGGGACTGTGTGCTGAAGAACGCGGACTGGTGGAACACACTGGTACCATTCTGCACTTATGTTCACCCGCTACTATTCATCTCTCTCCGACTAGTGCATTGTAATAATCTGTCTGTCCATCTGAATACATTACAGCGTATACAGCAAACACACCCAGAACAGCCTGGACCTCATCCTACGTTCTTACAAATACCCTCAAAAGAAGCTCAGTTGGACTTCGAGTTGGGGACTGGAAACGACCGAGACTCATTTGAATGAATTTTCAGGAACTTTGAAGCGGAAACACAAAGTATGCAGATTGACAGCTTCTCCAACCTTTGGACAGTTATCCAAAACAGTCAACTTAAAGGAGTGATATGTTGCTTTTTTAAATGGAATTATGCATTTTTCAAACATTTCCCTGTGGTCTACATAAACTGTAAATGCTATGCTTGGGTCTGAATTTTTCAGTAATTCAACTCCACAGGTCCATGACACGAGAAAGGTAGTTTTGAGCGCCGGCCCTTCAAATGCAAATGAGCCACTTCACACCCCACCCCCTCCAGGTTGTTGACCGGGCTTCTTTGGCCTGTTCAACCACTTGTGTTCATTAATACAACCAACAACTGAACATCTTGGGTAATCGGCTCAAAGTTTGGACATATTTTCAGTATGGACTACAACCACTGCTGCTAACAAACAATTATGTCGTACTCGGAGAAATGTTCGTCGGACGTCTTGACCTTATATGTGCAAATGTTGTGATGTAACTAGTTATAGATGTAACAAATTAAGAAGGAATTAAAACAGGTTGTAGAAATCCATTCAATTTTTGTCAAAGTGAATATAAAGGTAGCTTTGCAGCACCTGGAGGGTTCAAATTCAAACTTTTTGAACTATTAGGGTCCAAATACACAAATAAATGAACCAAAGACTAATAAAAGTGGATTTAGCAAAATATGACCCCTTTAAATAAATCATTGACAACATCAATTAAGGTCAGGAATTTAGTGGTTTTTGGAGCCAAAAGCTGATGTATGTTAAAGAACTTAAACTTCTCAACACATTTTTTGGCAACCCATTGCAGCATAATCTCCTCCTACCAAGCAATTCCTCAATCTTTCAAAATAACCATGAGATTTCCATACTTGTATAAGATCCATAACGATACCAGCCGAGACCATCCCAAGTCCCGACACCAGGTATGGCACTATAACCTGGGCGGCGATGAGCCAGGAGCTCTCCGGTAGGAAACCATGTTCCGATCGAGTCAACTTCCATGTCACGCCTCGTAGCTTCTTGCCTTGGTAGCGTAGCTCCAGCTCCAGACGAGTTACCACCATGTTCAGAGAGCGGTCACTTCAGCGGAGGTCAATGAACTGCTATCCCATGGTAAGAGCGACTACAATTCACATGCAACTGTATTTTCAGTTAAGGCAACTGACCGGCATCATGTACAGATAAAAGTTGTCAGATAGATGCAGTTGGCTTAAACACGACTAAGGAGTGGGTAAATCCTAAACACGAAGCCGATCGATAGCTTGTTCTTGTATTAAAAAAAGTCTGTAAGGTTTATGACGAATGTACAATAAACAACAACTTGGTCAACTAAGTCAGCTGGCTGCAGTCACGTTGAACGTTCCACTTTTCCAGTTTCTATTTTCTGTGACAAAATCAGAAAACCTTCAACAGGACTCTGGGGTGTGGGGTTTGTAGTCCTGTGGTGAGTCAGACGTGATGAGGTATCCATTTGTCAGCTCCACTGGGGAACACAGTCATTAACACCATTTCTGATTCATAAGTCACAGTGTTCCCTAGAACCACAGACCCATCACATCTGCAGTCCATGTCCTGTCAGCTCTACCAATGAAAAACATGCCTCCGAAGCCAATCCTTTACTAACACTGACAGCTTGTCTTTAAATCGGTGGCTTTTACAATAAGGGTAAGTTAGGATCAGACTTGGATGTGCATGGTCAGGTTGAAGGAAGTCGACCTGGCAATGAAGAGTTAGAGCTGAAAGTTGATGGAGTTCAGTTGGTAGTTTGAGTTTGTCGTTAATCCACTTGTTTTGTGTAAAAACTGACGCATCTTAAGGCTGTTGGTTAGTCTTTGACACCTCATTGGCTCTCGGGGGCATCACGAACAGGCAAAGATCATCCAAAAGGTCTGAAGTGTGAGAATCCCTTTGGCTTTTGTCCCGAGGTCCTTCTTCTGTCAGATTCCTCTCTGCTTGGGGAAAAAAGATGGAAAAGAAGAAAAGCATAAACCAAACAGGGATGTGTGATGTCTAAGGTCCGTCTGAGCAGATGCAGCTGCAGTTCTGAAGGCGCTCACTGCTGTTTCCTCCTGTATCTGTGCTTGTGTTCTCTCATCCCATCGTGGTCCTGTTCTCTCTGCCTCTTTCTCTGCTGTGACGTATCAGAGGAGGAGGTGGGACTGTCTGCACCGGCCGACCGGCATCCAGCTCACGATAACACCTTCCTATTTCTTACTGCGTGTCTGCCTCTCATCCTACCTTTTTTCTTTTTTTCTGCTCCCATGTGACGCTCTCCTCTCTCCTCGTCACCGGTCTCGCTGCATTTTCTCGATCATCTCTCTTCCCACTTGCTTCTTTCCTCTCTCTCTCTCTCTCTCTCTTTCTCTCCCCCTTTCTCTCTGTCATGACTCATTCTTTTTCTTCGTCCTTTTCTTTTTCGTCCCATCATCCACTCCACATGCTATATTTGCGCTAAACTTCTATTGTATGTGCTTGTTCTTTACCATCACATGGGAGCTTGACAGACACGTCCTGTAAAGTAGGGCTAAAACAGTGCCCTGTTTTTAAGAAGCCTGAGCTAAAATATTGATTTCCAAGCTTTTCAGGTCAGATCACTTCCAGACAAGCATGGCCAAGGAGAAAGAAGAGATTAGGTTTTGTTTGTAGTATTAGCTCCAAAGTAACTGTAACCATCTGAAGGTTTCATTTACCATCATTACCCTGTATTAAAACTCATCATATTTATTCATTTGGACTGTTACAGGGTCAGGGACGACACCATTAAACTGCTCAAGGGTCAATTTCAAGCCTCTGATTAATGACATGGAGGTGTTTGAAATAAATACCAGATTTACTAATCACGGTAAATTAGCATGAATCAACCTGCAGCCCTGCTATGAGGGCAACTGGTTAAATATAGTCTGATAATTGTAATATGAGCATATATTCTATAGTTTATAATAACTCAAACCAAGTGAGGGAAGTACAAGTAGAAGTATTCAGTGGAAGAATTGGAGGTTTAACCCTCTAACCCCTGAGATATTATTTCATGTAAACATGCTGCTGTGAATTTGCGTCTGTTTCAGAGTCATAAAAGCTGCAGTGAGTATGTGCTTGAGTTTCTTTTCTTCAGTGGTTTTGCTTTACTGTGTGTTTCAGGATCAATACAGGGTGGAATAACAGAAAAACAGGACCAAGGGTCCTGTAGTGAAACGCCATATTAAAGACATTGATTGGTATTTGTTTGACCTCTCAAGGTCACTCAAAATCAAAGGTCATAGCATCAAATGAAAGCCCATATGTGAATTCCTATCTATTGCCAATAGTAATTATATCAATATCTTCAACTACTTTCAAGTTATAGAACTTTGAAATTTGTCCCATTATAAACAAATAGATTTGTACAATTTCAAAAATTCATAAAAATTAAAAAATCAATATTTCTCAATTCTTTGAACAAACTTGGTAGACCTTGCTCCAAGGAACATCTGCTATTAATATCAATTGATTCTGGCTGACAGTTTTGGAGAAGAAGTTTCTAGAAGTCTGGACGTAGATGACCTTGGGTTTGACCTCTCAAGGTCACGCAAGGTCAAAGGTCATGGCACCAAATGAAAGCCCAAATGGGACTTCCTATCTATTTCCAATAGTAATTATATCAATATTTTTAACTACTTTCAAGTTATAACACTTAGAAATGTATCCCATTATAAACCAATGGGTTTAACATTTCAAAAATTCGGAAAAAGTTCAGAAATCAATATTTCCCAGTTCTTTGAACAAACTTGGTAGACCTTACCCCAAAGATGGTCCACAGCAAATATCAAATCATTCTGACGAACAGTTTTGGAGAAGAAGATTCTTGAAAAATTGTTCGCGGACAGACTGACTGATACCAGTAGTTCATCAGATCTTTCAGGCCGTTAGACTAAAAAGACAGCCAGGAATTGAAGTTCTACAGGTTTTTACTAAATAAGGGACTTTGAATGTACATTGATAAGAGATTTAGGATGTTGAACATCAACTGTGAACTGGAACACATTTGAGCAAGTATTAGAATTTTGGCCCAGTAGTTTTTGTTTTGGGGCTTTTTTTTTTTTTTTTACTAAATCAGTCCATCTGGTTGAACTCCAAAAAGCAGTTTCCTGGTCAAAGCTCAGAAAAAACACATAAAAAATAAAGGAAAAACACCACAATACTGCAAACAACAAAAAATGACAAGAAAACGGTGTAAAAAAAAAAGAAAAGCCCCCCAAAATAATGAAGCAACTTGTCCATTTTGCTGTCAACTATGACTCCTGCTACATAACATGAAAGCCATGTGGTGTGGATGTTAACTAACGTGATGCGTCTGTGCATCAGCATAGAACTACATCCAGATCCGCTGAATACTCTATGGCTTTGACTACATCATATTGTAGACGATTCCATGATCTCTCTGCTTTGTCGGATTGTCGATACATTCTAATCCAGTGGTTCCCAAACTTTTTTGGCTCATGACCCCATTTTAACATCACAAATTTCTGGTGACCCCAAACATTCAAAACAGACAATTTTTTGCTAAAATTAATTTTTTGATCATGTAATAGTTTGCTATCCTATGTTGCAAATAAACGTTAATTTGGATGACATTTAGTCTATATAATGTATATTATTATGGACGGAGGCAGAAAAGCCAGGTGTAGATTACTGCACAAAGTGAGAATTTTATTTTCCTCGGTCAAGATATGTACAGTCAGTCCAGCTTGGCTTTACAAGGCTGACAATTAATACTGAATAAACAATAACTCAAACTATGAATTATGAAAGAGCTGCAGCATCTGAAACTGACCACGATGAACATTTGAAAGATAAACAGTACCACAGTGCTTCAGTTTCAGCTTCAGATTTTGTCATGTCTTTTACGTATTGGGACTGTCTTTGTAAACTCACCATATATTTTTTATTAGTAAGTTGTTGTTTTTTTTTTTAAATCAATTACCAGAAATTTCATGCGACTCCAAGGTGTAAAAAACACTGTTCTAATCCTTCAGGATCTAATATCGTCATATCGCACACCCTTACCTCCTATCATACCCGCCTAAGTCATATTTGGCCAAACTGTGAAACCTTCATGACTTTACTCTCTTAACACTGGTGTTTCATTTTATGCAGATATAACAATTTGGCCAAAAATATGACGTAGGCAATTATGCTAATGATATGTAGGCAGATTCATTTACAGCACAGCAGACCTTGCATAAATCCCATCAGTAGACCTCTGTCTGAAAACATAGTTCAGTTGTCACCACTGTGTTAGTGCAAGTCTCTGTGGTCTGTTCTGATTGGCTACTCCCCGTGTCCTTCAATGTCCCCTGAGCTTTGGGACACAACGTTCAGCCAAATTTATGACTAATCATCCTCCATCAGACGCAGGATGGCCACAGATAACGTACAGAGGAGAGTGAAACAAATACTGATGAGCAACCAATAGAGTGAAGGTAAAACCAGCCTCATGTTGATGGATGTGTTTTTATCATCAGGGGATAAAGGAGACGGGGTCCCGGTTTCTGATAAAAGCAGTGGATGTGTTTCCGTGTTGGTTTCCAACCCAATGCCAAGGAGACGCCTGGCAGAGGATGAAGAGTCATTCTACGTCATAGACACAGGGATTCACCTCATATCAGCTAAAAGAACACACACAGGCTGTCAAATAAACCTAAAATACTAGTTGCTTTTCCATTGACCCTCAAATTGTGCAAATATAACTTGCGCATAAAAATTTACCTGATGGAAAAATGACAAGTCTCATTTTTCGATTAAAGGTTTTTGCGCTGGCAAGAGGTGGTTTTCGGGTGTAGTGCAAATGGTATATCATGCAAAACTGCAATGGAAAGACCTTTTTTTGCAAATAGAGTCAGGTGAATTAAAAAAACAAATGTTGACAAATGTTATAACAAGCGAAGAAGAAGCATGTCGCGGTATGTGTGGACATACCAGGAAACCCAATCATTTTTAATTTAGTACGAGATAGAGGGCTAATATATAATAATAATAATGAATATATCTGTAAATCAACACCATATTTATGTTCGTCGCCATGTTTATGGAATGACTTCTCGTGTCATCTCGCCATAATAAATAAACAAATCATTGCATTTGTGATTTAATGGAGAAACCGACATTACGCACTTCTGTTTTTTCGACATTTAGTAAATATCAGTAAAGTTTTGCGCAGATGTCCAATGGAAACGCGACTACTGAGCCTGTTTATATTCACACCAATACTCCGATCATTACCAGACTTCTGGAGTTATCAGATTAGTGATCAAGTAAACAGGATAATCTGATCTGTTTTATCAGATAACAGCAGTAATCTGATTATGAAAAACTGGATTAACACACCTGGGTTTCTCCTAAACACTCCATTGTCTTCCTGCATGTATACTAGTTAATCTGATTTATTTCATTCTTTTACGTCTGTACAGGTGTAAAAACAATTAAAATCATGGAGAACGGAAGTTACATAGTTAAACGTGAGCGGAAGATTATAACAGGAAGTTGACGTCCACCATCACTATGCACGTATGAACTCCAAAAGAAATCCAATAATGGACTGGAGTGTCTAAACCAGGGTTTATTGATTATTGCATTTAGAATAGAAATGAATAGAATAGATCTTTCTTGTCACTGTCACAGGAACAATGAAAATCCGTTTCATGCAGAAGGGACTGTATAAGAAAAGTACAATAAAATACAAACATCACAGTGTTAAGAAAAGTGAACTGTGCAAGAGCTTCAGAATAAAGTATTAATACACATGTGCTACTAAAGTAATACTAGAACTCCTGAAATGAACAAAATATACAGAAAGAATATACAGAACATTACTCTATAACAAAGATGAGAGATATGTACAATGAATAGGATATATATAAGGCTAGTAGTAACATTTCTTAAGTACATGTAAATACGTTAGATGTGATTATTACAATTATCTGATTACTCCTGGTTATCTGACTTTTACGGTCATGTAAACAGGCTCAATGATTCTACTCTGAATGTGACGGCATTCAGGTCTACGTCTACAGCACAGGAGGTCAATGGTTCAGAGTAGGACATATGAGGAGGAAACGAAGGCCTTGATGTATAGAGCATCTTTTTAATCCTATGTTGAATAAAACATCTGACTTGGAAACAAGTCATTAGTAATAATTTCCTGACGGCAAACATGTGGATTCAACTTGCTAATTTTACTGATGTTTTAAGCACTAAAACATAACATGCTGCACACTTTTAATCCCCCTCGGCCAAATATAGTGAAAGATTCTGTTGAAAGTTCCTGCCATATAATTTAGATTAGATTGTCTTCATGTGAAAATTATTACATACATATTTATATTTGAAAGTCCTCAGATATTATAACTGCTCAAGGCCATTTGACCTTAAAAAAGTAGGTCAAGGTCATCTATTTTTAAAAGGTGGCTGCTCCATGACAAGATGCATCCACAGTATCTCTCTCTCTCTCCCTCTCTCGACCATTTTATAGACATACGTAAAACACTTTTATATGGAAGTGAATCTGTCTCATCAGATTTTGAATTACAAAAGCCATTGAATTTCTAGCACTGAATGGTTTCTTTTTTTCACTGAAATTAAATATCTGAATTTTTTTGTCTCTCAATTTAACTATGTTCATAAATTTTGAGTAAAAAAAAATAAATTAGATGCAAAAAATTCAGACGCAAACAATTCAGATCACACATCTGGGACACCAAGGATAAGCAATCGATTCTATCTCAAGTCGAACCGACACCCAATCGAGTTATGTTAGTTTGGTCAAGTGATGCCGATGCAGGAAGACGGTCGGCACAGATGTGTGATCTGAATTTTTTTGCATCTGATTTTTTTTTTTCTGCATGTATGTACATAGTTGAAATCAGACACAAAAAATTCAGATACTTAATTTTAGTGCAAAAAAAAAAAAAAATCAGATACTTAATTTCAATGCAAAAAAAATCAGTGCTAGAAATTCGATGGCTTTTGTAATTCAAAATCTGATGACACAGATTTACTTCCATACTTTTAATGGAGTTTTTTCATATTGATATAGGATTAAATATGTTAAAACAGTAATCCACTTTGTAAGAAAGTGAAAATATCAAACAATATTAGGGTAATTCTGACTAAAAACCTTTTCTGTAGGTCTGTTCCCCTCAGTGTTGAGGTTTCTGCTTGTTAAAGGGAAGTATTTCCTCGCCAGTCACCAGTCAAAAATGTTTGCTACTGGAGGATTCTGTTGAATTTCTATAAATTGGCTTAGAGTCTGGTTTTGACCAACTCTGTATGTAAAGTGTCATGAGATAACTTTTGTTATGATTTGACGCTATATAAATAAAATTTGATTGATAAATTTGATTGAGTGTCCATATGGAAAACAACTACCAAATGTATCCGCTGACCTCTGTCCTTTAGTATTTGTCTAAAAACACCACCCCTTCATATAAAACCTGCAGGTCCAAAGTGAAGGTGACCTTGGATTATGACTGGTTTTTATTTCAGAGTTACTATTTAATATCCTCAAAGTTAATATTGGATCCACTTCAAGTATCTTTCAAATGTCCTGGCACTAAACTGGCCTTTTACAGACGCATCAGGGGAAAATTAACATAGTTCAAGACACGGCTTTGTCTCTGGTACAGCTCAATTATGTTAGTAATCAGTAAAACACAACATGTTATTGTATTTAAAACATCATTGGACTTATTTCCTTTCCAGTTTATTAAACAGTCCAGTTCCACAGCTGCTGGTGTCAGCTAAAGCTAAACTTAAAGTCATGCTACTGTCTATAATTTACTGGCACATTTACTGACAGATTCGTGCTCTTTTTCCTGATAAATGTCCAGAGTTGTGGACTCCTCCAGACTCAGAGACATCTGAACACCATAACTCGGTTGAAATGTGGCACTGCTGGTGTCACAGTGAATGTAAATTTCCTTTTTTCAGAAAACAACATTCAAATAGTGGTTCTAAGTGATGGATTTTCTTATGCATTCAGGGGTAAACTGAATGCAAATAATCCTCCTGAAGGATGAGGCCTTCACTGTATCCTAGACACATCCTTGTAAACTCTGACTGCAGTTTATGATTAGTTTTAGTTTGTTTTGCATATTCTGGTGCTACATCATGATAGAGGAGAAAAGAAAAAGTTAACTCAAACCAAAGCTAATGTAACCTCAGCAGAAAACAGTAATAATCTCCTCCTGTCCAGGTGATAGTTCATGGATCCACAGTGTGACTAAGTTACATTTGAACTTAATTCTGAGTTTTAAAGTGAATCAAACTGTACTTTAAAATATTCTGGTTTCAGGTACATAGTAATAAATATTGAAGGAACAAAACCCTACATTTAACCCTGTGAACCACAGTATCAAGTAAGTGTTTGTACATGAATTACAGAAAGAGAGTGAAATCTGAACTGAGCTGCACCCCTGACATACAGCCCCCAGACCCTTCCACTCACCGGTACACTGACCCCTGACCCTGTCACTAACCCCACCCCTCACCTGTACACTGACCTCATCACTAGCCCCGCCCCTCACCTGTACACTGTACAATGACCCCACCCCTCACCTGTACACTGACCCTGACCTCATCACTAACCCCGCCCCTCACCTGTACACTGACCCTGACCTCATCACTAACCCCGCCCCTCACCTGTACACTGACCCCTGACCCCATCACTAACCCCACCCCTCACCTGTACACTGAGCCTTGACCCTGTCCCTCACCTCTTTACTGACCCTGTCACTAACCCCGCCCCTCACCTCTACACTGACCCCGTCACTAACTCGATCCTCACCTTTACTCTCACCCCCATCTCTAACCCTGACCCTCACTTCTATACTGACCCTATTACTAACCCCGCCCCTCACCTTTACTCTCACCCCCATCTCTAACCCCGCCCCTCACCTCTATACTGACCCTATTACTAACCCCGCCCCTCACCTTTACTCTCACCCCCATCACTAATCCCGCCCCTCACCTCTGTACTGACCCCATCACTAACCCCGCCCCTCACCTTTACATTGACCCCGTCACTAACCCCACCCCTCACCTGTACTCTGACCCCTGGCCTAAGAGTCTGGTTCAGACCAGCTCTAAATGTTAAGTGTCATGTGATAACTTTTGTTGTGATGTGCCACTATATAAATAAAATTTGACTGATTGATTGACCCAATCAGTGACCCCGCCCCTCACCTGTACGCTGTCCAGCACCATGCCGGCCATCACCATGCCCATCCCAGCCAACAGGTAGGGGAACAGCACCTGCAGACAGATGGCCGTGGATGACTCCTCCTCCTCCTCTTTGGCCACCGACACCTTGGGCCGCTCCACCTGCTTTTTATGAGGAGGGGGAGGGAGGACTGGGGGGGTGGTGAGGTCATCCTGTCCGTCTATAGAACCCCCCAGGTGTGCATTGGGACTCCCTGCAGGACTCTTCCCCTTGGAGTGGGACTTTTTGTGTTTTTTCCTGTGTCGGGGCTGTTGTGGAGGTTTGTCTTCTCCTGGCATGATGACTGAGGAGACACATGGAAATACAAGCGTCACCATGGAAACTAGTCACTTCGAAATATACTTTGATTTGTTTTAATTGGAGTCAGTGAGCCATATCTAATAATCTAAGGGTTTCATTTTGTTTTTGTAGTACTGTAAATCCATCTGTACTGCCAAGGCCTGGAACACATTCCAAAAAAAAAAAAAAACTGTCAATGTAGGACGAATAGTGAAGTAAAAACTTAAAAACTGACAGTTGATGTCAGCAAGTGATGGATGTTGTCTTAGAAAGGTTAATATTGATTTACCAGAACTTTTTTAATAACTTGGCAAAAGTAATAAATAACATCCAGAACAGAAGCAGAGATGGGCTGAAGGTCACTGAGTCCCCCTTCAATGAAAATCAGTTTAAAGTATAAAAACAACACTGGTCTAAGAAAACTATGAAGGCATTTGGGGTACTTGGTCCATCATACTTCTACAGCACAGACAGTGTTAGAGTAGTTACTCAATAAAAAGTAATTAGTTACTAGTTTCAAGTTAGCTGTTTAACCCTTTCATACACAGTGGTCACTACAGTGGACTGTTATTCTCCAGCTGTTCTCCTGTATATTCATGGATTTGGTTGTTTTAGTTCTATATCAGCCAACACAGTGGACACTTATGCACCATCCCATACACTGTAGTTCATACCGTTACTGTAACTTGGCTGTTCTTCATAAACCTGATCTGCACCAACATGTTTGAGTGGAAATGAATTGCTTTTTATTATTATTAGACTGTAAAAAATAGTTTGGGTTTTTTTATACAAAAAGATTTTTTGTTTTTTTTTGCATATTATCTGTTAAAATGTGAGAAAACATCAGATTAGCTGCATTAAAAATGTTTTTATTTCATAGTTTTCACACAGTATATCAGTAAATATATTTATTTACTTCAAAATGTAAACGCATGGTTTCCAGCTGAGTGGACATTTTTGAAACTCCATGAAAAATAGGTTCACAGACAATTTTTGATTGCATTGTTTTTTTAATGCCTAGAGGAATAAAAACATTCAGGAAAAAAAAGAATCTTGATTAAGGCTCTAATAATTCATGCACGAAAGGGTTAATGGACTAATATTTTGTTTTTTTTAAATGGAATTATGCATTTTTAAACATTTCCCTGTGGTCTATATAAATTGTACTACTTACATTTACTACTGTAAATGCTATGCTTGGGTCTGAGTTCTTCATTAAATAAAAGGTCGTTGATCTTTGTTCCATACACGATATCTTTGAGGGCTGCACGATATTGGAAAAAACTGACACTGCGATTTTTTTAAACCCTGTGATATATATTGCGATATGAAAAAACACTCAGGAGAATATAATCTGTAAATGGTCAAACTAATTAGTTGTGTTTCCTCTCGTTGTAGTGACAAGGTATTATCGACACAGAACACGTGTTTCAGTATCATCCTTCTTGTAGCTGAAATAATTCCAGATAACTGACGTTGCTTTTCTTTTTGGCACCAAGTCTTCGTTTTTGGTCATTTTCTCTTGTTCGTTGCTTATTTTTCAATGTTGCTACCAGCGACTCACTCCATGTGCCGGGGCGTGGTCTGCTTTGGCAAACTGATTAACTGATTTGTGATTGGTGGATCGCTGTGTGCAGTGTGTGTCAGGTACTCAGGTTGAAATTAGTTGAGAACACATTGAGTTCTCTTGCCTCCTACATTGCAGGACCTGCGATGTGACTATTGCGCACATGTACATTGTGATGATGATGCTCAAACAATATATTGTGCATTTCTACTATCTTTAACATAACCCCATAGAAAGAAATCCAGGGCAGTGATATTTGGTGAATGAGGTGTCCAGGGAATTGGACCATCCCTTCTAATCCATCGGTATGGAAATGAGGGTAAATCTGCCATCGCATCTACAAACTCTCCTTTCAAAAAATGTGAGTAACATGATCAACCAGAAATTTCTTAAGAAAAATAAGCGCAGTTTTAATAATAATAGGTCTCATTTACATAAGTGCATTACAACTTACAGCTCACAGTGGAACAAACATCTCCAAACATTTAGTAACAGATAAAATATTGTTAAAACTAAACTTTTTTCACTTTAGACATTTTCGGTTGTTCATATTTGTTGAGGATATTCACATTTTTTGTGATTTTCATGTATTTTTTTGTACAATAATAAGAAAAAAATTGGAGTTGTCATTATTTATAGGTTATTTTAATAGTATTTTACTGGTCTAATGCACTTGCAATTGAATTGGGCTGTATGTGACCCCTAAACTAAAATGACTGACAGTCTTTATTGTTATTAGCATCAGTGTAAAGTCACCAAATCCATTCCACAGACAGGGTTGGGGCCTTCAGAGGGCCAGTTCTAACCCATGGGCCTTATGTTTGACACCTGACCAAACCCTAACCCACTACCATCATGTCATCTTCATGTGATTACACACTCATGAAAATAGAATTTATATTATATTCAAGTTTCTACATTTAGACCCTAAAGGCCTCTTACACACGCACAATACATTTACTGTGTTTGAAGTTCACAAAAAGTCAAATAAGATAATCTCTGGGGGGTGTTGTCATCCTAGGACACAGGTGTCAAACATGCGGCCCAGGGGCCAAATCCGGCCCGCCGAAGAATCCAGTCAGGCCCTTGGGATGAATTTGTGAAATGCAAAAATTACACTGAAGAAATTAATCATTTTAGTTCAGGTTCCACATTCAGACCAATTCAATCACAAGTGGATCATAATAACCTATAAATACTCAACTCCAAATTTTTCTGTTTGTACATGTTTTCATGTATTTACACTACAACAAAGTATAATATTGCAAAAATATCTGAATAACCTGAACAAATATGAACAACCTGAAATGTCTTAAGAGAAGTACACACAATTTTAACAACATTGCACCTGTTATTAAATGTTTTGTGTATTTGTAGATCCACTGTGACCTGTAAGTTATAATGTACATGTGTAAATGATAAACTGAAGCATACCAGTGTTAAAATTACACATTTTTTTCAGTTTGTTCATATTATTCATATTGTTTGAAAGGATATTTTATAGACGCAAACATTTTCATTATGTAATTTTACTTTTTTCACTTTAAAACAGAGAGAAAAGTTTGGAGATGACATTATATATTATTCGGCTAAAATTTCCTTAGGGGTTCAAATGAGTGGCCATTTTTGTCAAAAAATAAAAAAGTTGTAAGAAATACATAGAACTGTGTTGAAATAATGCTAATACATTTGTGCACAGACTACTGATATTATTTGACAGTAGAAGCTATATTTTCAGAAATATTGGATTTTGAATAGCACGTGTATGTGAAAACTTTTGCTGGTGGACGGATGTGACATTACCCATGATGCTCTGGTCAGTACCAGTACTTTATTAGTAATAAACTTATATACTTACTATTGCTAATTCTCCTCTTATTCATAAAGGTTCATATTGTGGATCTAAAACAATAACAGCTGACACAAAACACAAAATGTGGCAGTGGACGGATGTGACATGGTTGTTACAGATCCCATCATACTGATGCTCGGCAGCCATGTCACCGTTTCCACAAATGATCCCTGTGCAAAACTAGGATCAGAATTATTGATTGTATAGTTTATCATCATACTAGTGAGTAAATAACAATATAGAATTATTTCTTTATAGAAATGCTTATTATTAGAAAACTGTTGATTTAAAAAGTGACGTGTGACATTCTTAATGTATGTATTGGCGTAACATAAGCAGGATGGATCAGCACCATACTCCATATTGCAACCTGTAAAAATAAAATGTGATATGTAGTATAGAATCCTGTAAGAAAAACTGGGGAATCTAAAAGAATAGAATATTTGTTTTTCAGGTAAATTCAGTTCAAATATAACTTGGCCATTTGTGACATGAAAATATAGCATTAATTGTGATGAAACTGGACATTTTGAGCTGAAAACATAGTTCATATGACCATCAACATGTTGCAACAGAACTGAAATCCTGTAAATTTGCATAAGTTGCATTTACCAACACAAAGTTCCTTTGGGGATTCACTTCTATTGATTTCTTATGCACAAAGACAGAAATAAGACCTCTAAAGAAATTTTAGCCGACACGCAACTTTAACAATATTCCAGCTGTTATTACATGTTTTGTGTATTTGTAGATCCACTGTGAGCTGTAGTTATAATGTACATGTGTAAATGATAAACTGAAGCATAATAGTGTTAAAATTACACATTTTTTTCAGTTTGTTCATATTATTCACATTGTTTGAAAGGATATTTTATAGATGCAAACATTTCATAATGTAGTTTTACTTTTTTCATTCTAAAACATAGAGTACAGTTTGGAGTTGACAATATTTATATATTATTATATTATAATTTGACTGGTTCGGCCCACTTCAGATCAAATTTAGCTGAATGTGGCCCCTGAACTAAAATGAGTTTGACCCCCCTCTTAGGATGTCCATAATATCTATAATTCACACCAGCACATATTCACTCCACGCAAAAGTCACATGACACTAGTGTCCCCTAATCAGCTTTAAGGATTACCGTGGACAGAACTGATCTATAAATGTGAGCTTAAATACTTAATTAACTCATCTCATTAAATCCAATTGGATACCGGTGTAAACAAGATCCGGATCAGACCACCACACCAAGTGTACGAGTGGACCCACAGAGGCTTAAAACCCGGATGAACACGGATAATTATACCCACTCGGTCCACGCAGAGGCCCGGGTTATCTGAAGAACCGGATCCGCGGCCCCGTGGACGAGCCCCCGGTGGAGGAGCGGCAGATAGCGGGTCCAAACCTCCGGTCCACACAGACGGACATTCCCCTGGTGGAAGCTGCCATGTGTACAGACCATAATGATAGCACCGCCCCCGGTAACCAGGGGTTACACAACGAAACGCGCCGTGATTGGACGGCGATCCGGAGGAGGCACGTAGCCCCGCCCACCGCGGAGAGCAGCTGAGTGTGGAGAGAAGTGATTGAATGAAAACACGTGACAGACGGACACAGACCCAGGACAGACATGTGGTCTGAGTTACACTAAATGGAGAATAATAATAAAAATAATCATTATTATTATTTATTATAATAATAATAATTATTATTATTATTATCATTATAATTTTTGTTGTTGTTATAACATTAACCCTTTCATGCATACTGGTCACTACAGTGGACAGCTATTCTACAGCTTGTATATTCATGGATTTTGGTGTTCTTTTTTTTTTTTTTTTTTTTTTTTTACACATATCTTTATTAAAGTTTTAAGACACTACATATCTTTTCTGACATGAATTGGTAACATTATGTAGATCTCCCATGAGCATAAACCCCCAGAATCACAAGCCCTCCCTGTAGTTTTCACACAATTTATCAGCAAATACATGTTTCTGTGCACCAGAAATTAAACATGTGGTGTCCAGCTAAGTTGATATTTTTGCAACTTCATGAAAAATAGGTTTATATGATTTTTTTTTTTCATTATTATTTTTTTAATGTATTTTATTTATAATTTTTATTTTAGTTATTTTATTTATTTTTCTGAAGAAAATTTCAATCGCATTGTTTTTTTCCATGCCTAAAGAGGAATAAAAACACTCAGGAAAAATGTTTGATTAAGGTTCTCATAATTCGTGCATGAAAGGTTTAAATTAAAAACATTAAACTAGTTTATTCTGATTTAAATGGTGACTGAACCAACTAGTTTAACCTCATTTCCACTAAATCTGTGTTTTCAGACAATATTAGATTTACTACATCAGTCCTCTGGTGAATATTTCATTCAGCACATATCAAATGTTTCTAATTGTTTGAGCTTTTTCTAAGAAGTCACTCTCAATCCTAACAGACTGATTAATTAGTATTACTGATTATGCAAGTAACTTTTGAAACTAAAAAAATATATACATAATACAGCAATAATCTCAGCAAAAACTTTTAACCGAAAAATGAGACTTTGGCGAAATTGTCATTTTTCCATTCGGTAAATTTTTATGCACAAGTTATATTTGTGCAATTTGAGGGTCAATGGAAAAGCGACTATTGAGAATCCTTTGGAAAGTGCGTGTGTTTTTAATTGTTTGCTAACCTTGACCAATTCCTACACTTGATAAAATTACTGGTGACCTAAACTACATTGCAGTTTAAAAATTTTGTCAAACTCTTGTTATTATTTTGTGTTATTACTAAATTATTGCCTGTTTTATTTTATTTTTTTTTTTTTTTTGTTATTACCGATCTTTTAACCCATAAAGACCCAAACATCCACCATCCATCCATTCAACCAAAATTATCCACTGATCTAAAATGTTTAATACTTATTAATCCGCTAATCATATTAATACATGTAAATAATTGGTGTAAAATACAGTTTGTCGTCTTTTCATGGTCATCAGATATGACCCATCTGGACGTTCAGAGGCGCCGTAGTTACTGTGGAAACACTGTCATCTTCTACAACATCAATTCACCAGTAAAACCCATGGAGTTGGATCAATGACAGCGGATGTACACGCTTGGTTTATGTTCAGTAAATGATGTACTTGACTGAAAAGTCACTTTTTCTTCAGTTTTCTCTTTTCAATTTGAGCTTTTATGAACACCTACATAATCAGTAAAGTAAATATAAGAAAATACCAGATTTTCCCGAAAAAAAAGAAAATACAGAGGATAATATGATCATAAACAGTGATAAATCACTTAAGAAAGGTCAAATAAAGGAAAAAAAATAATAATTTGGGAACAGCCACAAAAGTAACACTGGGTCTTTATTGATTAACCCAGTGGTTCCCAAACTTTTTTGTCTCATCACCCCATTTTAACATCACAAATTGCTTGCAACCCCAAACATTCAATACGGAGACATTTTTTTTCTAAAACTAACTCACTTTTGATAATATAATAGTTTGCTATACTATGTTGCAAATAAACGTTAATTTTAGATGACATTTAGTCTATATGATGTATATTATTATGGACGGAGGCAGAAAAGCCAGGTGTAGATTACTGCACAAAGTGAGAATTTTATTTTCCTTGGTCAGGATATGTACAGTCAGTCCAGCTTGGATTCACAAGGCTGACAATTAATACTGAACAAACAAGAACTCAAACTAGGAATTATGAAAAAGCTGCAGCATCTGAAACTGACCATAATGAACATTTGAAAGATAAACAGAACCACAGTGCTTCAGTTTCAGACTCACAGTTTGTCATGTCTTCTATGGATTGTGATTGTCTGTCAACTCACCATATATTTTTTATTAGTAATTTTTTTTTTTTTTTTTTATCAATTACTAGAAATTTCAGGCGACCCCATTTGAATTCCAGGTGACCCCACGTGGGGTCCCAACCCCAAGCCTGAAAAACAATGGGTTAACCTGTTTTTCATTGTGGTGTGTGCTGCTGACCTCTTGGCCAGGTCACCCTTGTAGAAGAGATATCGATCTCAATGGGATTTTATCTAGTGCTTAAATAAAGCTCAAATAAAAGTATATATACTGTATATATACTATAGATAGATAGAGAGATAGATTATATAAAACAATCAATGAAGTGATCCTTGTGTAGGATTCAAGAACTAAAGCGTTGTTGTGAGTGTGTTTGCATGTGGCTCATTGTCTGAACACATGGACTAAATCTAAAAAAAAAGCTTTGTAGACCCTCATAAAGTTTGGCACAATGTCCCCCTCCACAAAACAGGTCTGACAGTAAATGTCTCATTCAGTGTCTGTAAAGTATGTGAATCCCATTTTCATTCATGGAAAATACCAGTGACTTGGCCTTTTACAGCCAAAAGCTAAAGACACAGAATAGGAATAGGAGAGTGGTAACCCCCAACACACAACTAAAAATAACATGTGCACTACACACAGCACACAGGCTGACAACACACAACTGAATGAAGCCAACAGTACACAACACACAACTGAACCAAGTCTACAACACACACTCAACTCAAACGTCGACATCCTTGTGTGTGTCCTTACCTTCTGCTTCACCTCCTCAGAATAACTGATCCCTGAAGATGACGGAGTGTATATGTGTGTGTGTGTGTGTGTATGTGTGTGTGTTAGTTGTGGTATGCTGTGTGTAGGCCTATGTGTATATTCTGTCTTCTGTTTGCCTGTACATTTGTGTTCGTACCATATGTATATATGTGTGTGTGTTTGTGTGTTTGGGCAGTGTATGTCCTAGTGCGCATGTTTCATGGGGGGCACCGTGTTGAATTTCATGGCATTTGCAAATAAGGATACCCCCACCCCCGTGTTCGACTGATGACAGCAGCAGGCAGATATGTACGGACTTTCCATGTTTCATTAATGGAAAGAAAACGATGGATGGATGGATGGATGGATGGATGGATGGATGGATGGATGGATGGATGGATGGATGGATGGATGGATGGATGGATGGATGGATGGATGGATGGATGGATGGATGGATGGATGGATGGATGGATGGATGGATGTGCATGTCTACAAAGACACAAAACATCAGGCAGAATATTGTTAAAATTGTATTTACTTCTCTTGAGACATTTCAGGTTTTTAACTTTTTTTGTAAAAAGGAAAGTTTGTAAATGTTAATACTTCCATGTAATTGTACTGTTTTACACTAAAACAAACATAAAAAATTTGCATCTGTCATTATTTATAGGTTGTTATGACAGTATTTTACTGGTCTGACCCACTTGAGATCATATTAGTCTGTATCTGGAACCTGAACTGAAATGATTTTGACACCATTGATCATTAATATGTTCAGTGTCAGAAGCAATTGCTCAAAGACTGCAAAGAAAGCTCAGCTTCCCCTAAAATTCAGAAAATTAAATGGTCAAATATGCCCGGTTGTGTTGACATTTCATTGACTACCAATGTGTTAGAACACGTTCATCTCACAGACGAGTTTGTTCAGAAATTATTTACAGTGCAAGAAATGGACAAGTAATTTCGTAGTGGTTTCTCTCTCCATTTCACAGCAGAATGCGCAACGGAATTAAACTGAACTCTGTCAAGTAAAGGAGTAGATCTCAAAATAGCTGTCAGTCAAATAGGATTCAACCTTTCCACTGATCCTCCAATTAGCATGTGGAAGCCCAGCGTCCAGCCCGGCCGAGCTCCGCCCACAGCTCCATTCACCCCCAGAGACGCCGAGCGTCTGGGGGCGGGACAACATCGTGGCTTTTATCCAATTATCGTCCAGTTTTGAGGCAATGAAAAAAACTGTTCCACTCAGTCCCACTGAAGTGCATGGACGCTGAGCGTCTACGGACAAATGCACTGAGCAGAGATCGAATGAAAAAACAGCGCAACGGGAATGTATGAGAAGTGAACAACATCGAGTCTGATGATTTGTGATAAAACTGATTCTGAACGAACTCGCCTGTGAGATGAACGTGTTCTAACACATTTGTAGTCAATGAAATGTCAACACAACCGTACATATTTAACCATTTAATTTTCGTAATTTTAGGAGAAGCTGAGCTTCCCTTGCAGTCTATGAGAAATCACCTCTGGTCTCTTCCTGTTTTATTTTGGTGAAGTTGTTCGTCGTCCATTTTTGTCTGCACTCTGTCTGATTTGTCTTTGTCCTCCCTAATCCCCTCTTTGCTTGCACCTGGTTTCCTCCTGCTGATTCCCCACACCTGACTGTGATCCCTGCTCTCCTTATATATTCTCATCTCTCCCTTTGTCTGTTAGTGTGTTGTTCATGATACCTCTGAGAAGACCTTCAAGACCCCATGACTCTTGTTTCCTCGCTTCTAGTATTTCATTCCTCAAATTATCCGGTGAGACTATAGTGCAGCTAGGCTGTTCCTTGTTTTTCTATTTTCGTTATGGTGGTGGGCAGCTGAAGCCTCATGAAGCGCTGAGGCTTTCCTAACAATTGTGCCGAAAAAGATTCAAAGCTTCAGTGACATCTGGTGGACAACTGAAGCCATAGCAACCTCTCAAGAGCACGACTGAAGCGCTGACACTGTTTCCATCCCATGTCAGCAATAAAAGTTCAGAGAAGACTGTGTGGTCATTCAAGTGTTTTGTTCATTCATACCAAATAATGATTACATCGTCATTACACAGAAGTTCAACTAAAATCTTTATTAAAAGGAAAAAAAAAATATGCAGATGCTCTCACCCATACTCTAAAACACATTCCAGATTAACCCAAAGAATAAATCTAAATGATATGAAGGGTTAAATGTGGGTTAAGAGTTTATTTAAAGCTTTAAGCTTTATTTAAAAACTGTACTAAACGTCCACAACAGGATAAGAGATCCTTTCTACTTTGCAAATGATCATGGTGTTTGAACTCAGTAACCTTGTTTTTTTTTGTTTTTTTTTCGTTAAATGTTTTATTCCAGTGTTTTTAAGGAAAACCTTAAAGATAATGGTTTGTCATTTGGGACTTGTATGGTCGATTTGGAATGATTATTCACAGAAGCAGACAAGTTACTTGTCTTCACAGGTTTTTATTTAGAAATATAACTTTTTCCACTGTGCCAGGCTTCAGTTTGCTCCTCCTCTGGCTCACCAGCTCCCCAGTTTTGGAAAAAATCGTATCACAGGGAACAGAGGATGCTAGGAGGCTGGGATGCACAGATACTTGCGTGCAAGTTTCCACAGCGTAGGATATAAACCAGTGGTTCCCAACATTTTTTGGCTTGTGACCCCATTTTAACATCACAAATTTCTGGTGACCCCAGACATTCAAAATGGAGACATTTGTTTTTGCTAAAATTAATTTGTTTTCGATCATGTAATAGTTTGCTATACTATGTTGCAAGTAAACAGTAATTTTAGACAACATTTAGTCTATATAATGTATATTATGAGGCCACAGACAGGGAGTTCACCTTTTCCAAGCCACTGAATTTTTCAGTCAAATTATTTTTCAAATGATTGGTAAGAGATATCTAGAGATATCCAAACATTTTCCGTGGTTTTCTTGATAATAACCATTATCACTTAAGTTCTTACATCAAAAGCTATGACACTGTTCTGCCAAAACAGTGCTTTTAGTGTTTCCACTGGTAAGGTTTTGCCATGGTGCAACACCACCACAAAATCCATACAAAACCATCATCTCTGTCACTTTAGACCTATTATGCATACGTATAATATATAATAGGCTGGGACAAATGCCCTGCCCCTTCAAATGAAAGTTTGCAAAGCTTCAGGAGGTAGAGAAAAAGTAAATGAGCCTTAAGTTTTATTTTAACTTCCGCAAGTGGCACAATCCACACTGCTCTGTACCCCCATAGTTATATATGTAGGACAGAAACAGGCTGAGAGACGTGGTCAGAAACCAGCGGGGTGGGAAACAGTAAAGTGAGTTCAGGATTAATGCTGGAAAGTCCAGCAGGTTCTGAAGACAATCTGGCAGTGGGTGTTCTTGTTCTTGTTCTTCTAGTTTATTGGCAGTTGGTAAACCTGGCACTGGGTGGAAGAATCTGTGCTGCATAAATACTGTCCTGCTGATTAGGCCCAGCTGGAACAGACAGGTGGACTGGGTTTGGATGATTAGGAGTGGAACGGTGAAGGAGTCCCAGGTGAAACCAGTGTTACTGACGAGGGGACAGGGTCAGGGAGGAGACAGCAACGAAGCAAACTGTGACATAGTTGGTGACTTAAAGGGGTCAGTGTTGGGCCCAAACCCTAAGTTTGAGAAACACAGATCTGGAGTTAAATAAAAGCTCAGATATGATTCAGTTCATTCTGTGGTTGAATGGAACAGAATCAGACCTGTACCTGGTTCAGGACCAGAGGCAATTTCTCATAGACTGCAAGGGAAGCTTAGCTTCCCCTAAAATTACGAAAATTAAATGGTTAAATATGTACGGTTGTGTTGACATTTTATTGACTACAAATGTGTTAGAACACGTTCATCCACAGACGAGTTTGTTCAGAATCAGCTTTATCACAAATCATCAGACTCGATGTTGTTCACTTCTCATACATTCCCGTTGCGCTGTTTTCTCATACGATCTCTGCTCAGTGCATTTGCCCATAGACGGTCAGCATCCATGTTTCTTTTATAATGTTTTAAATGTGTTTCTTTTTATTTCAATGTCCTGTGTGAAGCACCTTGAATTGCCTTGTTGCTGAAATGTGCTATACAAATAAACTTGCCTTGCCATGCACCTCAATGGGACTGAGTGGAACAGTTTTTTTCATTGCCTCAAAACTGGATGGTAATTGGATAAATGCCACGATGTTGTCCCGCCCCCGACGCTCGGCGTCTCTGGGGGTGAATGGAGCTGTGGGCGGAGCTCAGCCGGGCTGGACGCTGGGCTTCCACACGCTGATTGGAGGATCAGTGGAAAGGCTGAATTCTGTTTGATTGACAGCTATTTTGAGAACTACTCCCTCACTTCACAGAGTTCAGTTTAATACTGTCGTGCATTCTGCTGTGAAATCGGGAGAGAAAGCACTACGAAATTACTTGTTCATTTCTTGCACTGTAAATAAAACACACTCATTGTATTTCTGTAAAACATGTAGACTCAAGGATCTCAGGAAGAGACTGTTGTTCCAAAATTTTTCATATTTGTTCCACCGAAAGTGTACCTTCGCGAAATTAGGAACTGTCTACGTGATGCAAAGGAAAAAGACGGTGTCTCTTTATCTGCTCAAGAGTCCAATAGAATCTAAAGAGCTAGGGTAAAAACCCCAACTGCTGGGAGATGGGGGGTTCACTACATTTTAAAAAGGACTTACCACTTGAAGTCGATGTCGGGGGAACACAACAGGAGAATGAAGAAAAATTCACCAAGAGAAGGGTTGAGTTTTTAAAAAAGGTTAGTCCAGAATCTGGTTTATTAAAAACAGCAAAAATTTACAAAAATCAAAACTTGTGAATTATCAGAGAAGGCAGTTTACCACTAGTTTCTCTATAAAACACACACTTGTCAAAAAACAAGGAAAAAGGAGCACACACATTTCGTTACAGAGAGAAAAAGCAAGAAAGCCCGCTTACGTACCCACACTTCAATAAGAGTTTCCTTCATTACCTTTTACAGTCTTTAGTGACTGTTGGAGACTCCCATTATTCAATGACGTTATTCATCATAGGCTTATTATTGGTTAATGGTAGTTTCTGGGCAGAACATGTCAGTCACTCCATCAGCTAATTCTAAGAAAAGCACATGTTTTTGCATGTACACCAGTTTTGCTTAGCACCTGCACTGTTAGGCTAGCATGTCTTGACCACAAAAATCCTCTAGTTCATCTTCAGTTTTTTCTGCTCTATCCTCTCTTTACCACAACTACTTTCTAAAGCTGTAAAAATAGATCTTTTTGGTAGAATATGACCTCTGCTCTGTGTTCATCGCAGGCAGGTGTTAGTTCAATCAAAACCACACATACACGAATCAAACCTGACTGTTCAGTACCTCTTAAAATAAAAATACAAATACAGTTGGAAAATATAACTTAAGACTTGCAAAAAATAAAAAGACTCTTCAAGCAAAACAACTTTGTAATGTAAAGATTAAGCAGACAAGTAATGATGTTACTTTTCCTCTCCTCCATTTTGGTTCATGATGCATGATTTATGATATTCACCTGACACTGTAAAATTTAAAGTCACATTCAACTACCATTTAATACGATACGTTTTACACTTCCTTGTTTCAATTTAACATAATTTCAGCGTTTCCTTGTTTACTTGGTACGATAAAGTCACTGACCATTTTCGTAAAAAGGAACGGAGGGCTGAATTTATGTTTAAATAACTTGACCATTTTTTTTATGTAAGCCGACAATGAGCTTCCCCTCTCTGAAAGACGAGCAGCTGCCACTGTTCAGGACCAAACCCTGACTGATCACAGTAGATTCCAGGTAATATGTGCTGTTCATTACACTGGTCTACAAGTAAAATGCTTCCAGAATAAAAGTAGGGAAATTTTACCATGTGTGAGTCACTGATAAAGAAAAAACAAGTCAATAATGCTGGTTGGCTGAAGTTTTCAAGATCAAGGTCTTGGGTCAAAATGTGAAATTCGAGAGTTAATTAGAGAATTGGTTTTACTGAAAAGGAATATTTATCTTAGAGTTACCAGATCTACTTCAAAACACTATCTGCAGAACACGAAAAAGGAACAAAATGTGACACCCACTGTTGTTTAGCTACTATGTTACTGTTGTTTTTATCATTATTATTTTTATTAATGTTCTGTTGTTTGAAAAAAAAAACAAAACAATAAAAGATAGATAAACTAAGAAGTGAAGGCACTGGAGATATACACAGGGAAACAAATGTACAGATAGATTGTTTTGCTCTTTACTGAAAAGAAAAGAAATATAGAAAAACAACATTGTAAAATGTTACATGTGAATGTAAAACATGTAAATTCTCCATTACAAAATCAAATAAAACTTGAATAAAAAAAAAAAAACATTGTCTGCACGTTACAGTACATTCACTTTACAGGTTCTATCTAGTGGATGATTTATAAATGTATTGTATAAATGTACATAAACTATCATATATGTGTCATAACACTTTATTATATACCTTGAAAAAATCAGCAAACCAGCACTTTTGTCATTTGTTTTCCAATTAATGTTATTAAAATACGTAACATTTAGCATATTTAATCTCTGAAGCAGATAATTTCTAATAAAGTGTAGACCAGTGTAATCTGATTCAGGTCACTTAGCTTTAATCATTGCTCTACAGTTTTATTAACTGTGACTCAAACATGTCTATATAAGTTAATGGGCATCTGTTGCCAAAACCAGGAATGAGCCTTAACCGGCCTTAACCCATAAAGACCAAAACCATCTACTTATCTAAACTGTTTAATACCTGTTGATCCACAAATACTATCAATACATGGAAATAATTGGTGCAAAATACAGTTATTCATCTTTTCACGGTCATCAGATATGATCCATTTGGACGTTCAGAGGCTCTGTAGTTACCGTGGAAACACCGTCATCTTCTACAACATTGATTCGCCAGTAAAACCCATGGAGTTGGATCAATGACAGTGAATGGAGATGCTTGTTTTTACATTCAGTTATTGAAATCTTTTCTAAAAAAGTCACTTTTTCTTTAGTTTTCTCTGTTATAATTTAAAGGTCCCGTATTAAGCTATTTTTCAGTCACGTCATATAGGTCTCAGAAGCCCAAAAACATAGTATTTAAGTTTGTTCGCCCCAAAATCATCCTTTTTTCGGAGTTTCAGCGGTCGAAAAAGTCCCTCTCACCAGCCCTCCTAAGAACAGGCTGTTTCTGGGCCTGCTTCCGGGTATGCAAATGAACGCATCTGTCCACGCCCACTCCCCCTCCCCTCTCTGGGAGAGGACGCGGCTTCCGCTAGCGGTACTACGCGCTAATGTTGACTGTGAAGCCATGGCTCTCTCGTCTACAATACACATGTCTCAGACAGAACGTCTTTCCAAACATTGGCTTTCTTTGCCTTGAGGCGTGATTGAGCCCCGACGGAAAACGGCGGTGTTGTGTCGGGTTCGTGGACCTGACACGGAAAGACGCCTGCCGCCACTAATGCAGGCAGCTGCTAACAAGCTTGATGCTAACTCTACTGATGCCAACCACAAAAGGCCCGTGTTCACAGAAGTTCTGTTGAATGTCTCTTCATATTATCAGCTCGTGCATGTTAACGGGGACGCAAACGTTAGCAGCAGTAACCGAGCTATGTTAGCTGCCATGCTAACGTTAGACGTACACATCAACACCCACCAGCTTATCCGTAATGTAGGGTTATGCAGTAAAGATACAAATAAATGATAAGAACTTACATCTCCCACACTTGTACTTGGGTCACGAAGCGTTGGTACTGCGTCCTTCTGGATTCGGAGTCTTTGTGCTAAGCCGGAGCTGTATGGGCCCATGTTAAAAAAACACTCGTCCGTGAAATGCCGGGCACACACATACAAGCGTTTGGGAATGTTGTTTGGTACATGACCATCACAGATAGAATCCAGACACTTTTTACGGAGAGGCTCGGAAGTGGGGAGCAAAAATAAACTATCGTGTTGGTGTGTGCAGCCAACAACACCACAACTTGCGTGTCTCGCCTTCGCCATGTTTGTTGTCCAAGAGGTACTTTGCCAGGGCGGGGCTCGCTTTGCCAGGGTGGGGGCACAGTCAGGGGGAGGAGTTAAATCCGCTTATGTCGTCATAAACGGAGCCAACTCAAACTCGGCCGTTTGAGCAGGCATTTTCACAAACTGTGGTGTAGCAAGGCAGGGAGGAAACAGACAGTTTTCAAATTCTAACCTCATAATGTGGCTACTGCAACACACACTACTATAAGAAAACTGTCACAAAGTCAGATTTGCATAATACGGGACCTTTAATAAACTTTGAATTTATTTGAGTTTTCGTGAGCATCTAAATTAAGTATAGGAAATTAAACACAGGAAGATACATAATTTACAGTCAAAAATGTAAAATACAGAGGATAATATAATGAATGATGATAAATCACTTAAATAGAGAGAAAAAATCATTTAGCACTGGGTCTTTATGGGTTAAATCAGTGATTCTCAAACTTTTTACAGTGGAGTACCCCCTGGAATATATATTTCTACCCAAGTACCCCCAACTCTGGAAAAAATGAGGCAAAATTTGTTCCTGTGCCAAAGGTGTCTGTTTATATTTTCAAAATTTTGTAAACAAACAACATGTATTTAATTGTAATATATAAAAAATAACCAAGTTTTTAAAAGTAAATTTGGTGTGCAAAATGTAAACAGACAAGTGTCCTCTTTTGTTGACAAGAAAAATAAATAAATTGGTCATTAATTACTTTCACCAAGGAGGATATGTTTTCATCGGGGTTTGTCTGTTTGTGTTTGCTTGTTTGTTTGTTTGTTTGTTTTTTAGTGAGATAACTTCAAAAGTTGTGGAAGGATTTTGATGAAATTCTCACAAAATGTTCATACTGGCACAAGGAACAAATGATTACATTTTGGCGGTGATGGGGGGGGGGACTGATCTGTCTCGACGGAGGTCTGTGCTCTCTGAGTGCTTTTCTAGTTAATAAATGAACCTTTCATCAAAAAAAAAAACAATGACTTATTGGCTAAAATTTACTTAGGGGGTCAAATGAGTGGCCATTTTTGTCAAAAAAAAACAACAACTAAGAAATGCATAGAACTGTGTTGAAATAATGCTAATCCATTTGTGCACAGACTACTGATATTATTTGACAGTGGAAGCTATATTTTCAGAAATATTGGATTTTGAATAGCACGTGTATGTGAAAACTTTTGCTGGTGGACAGACGTGACATTACCCATGATGCTCTGGTCAGTACCAGTACTTTATTAGTAATAAACTTATATACTTACTATTGCTAATTCTCCTCTTATTCATAAATGTTAGTATTGTGGATCTAAAACAATAACAGCTGACACAAAAACACAAAATGTGTCAGTGGACAGATGTGACATGGTTGTTACAGATCCCATCATACTGATGCTCGGCAGCCATGTCACCGTTTACACTAATGATCCCTGTGCAAAAACTAGGATCAGAATTATTTATTGTATAGTTTATCATCATACTAAAGAGTAAATAACAATATAGAATTGTTATTTCTTTATAAAAATGCTTATTATTAGAAAACTGTTGATTTAAAAAGGGAGGTGCGACATTCTTAATGTATGTATTGGTGTGACATAAGCAGGATGGATCAGCACCATACTCCATATTGCAACCTGTAAAAATGAAACGTGATATGTAGGATAGAATCTGGTAAGAAAAACTGGGGAATCTAAAAGAATAGAATATTTGTTTTTCAGGTAAATTCAGTTCAAATATAACTTGGCCATTTGTGAGATGAAAATATAGCATTAATTGTGATGAAATTGGACATTTTTGAGCTGAAAACATAGTTCATATGACCATCAACATGTTGCAACAGAACTGAAATCCTGTAAATTTGCATAAGTTGCATTTACCAACACAAAGTTCCTTTGGGGATTCACTTCTATTGATTTCTTATGCACAAAGACATAAATAAGACCTCTAAGCAAATTTTATCTACTCAAATAAACTCATTTTGAATAATATAACATAGAAATGTTCGTAAAATGTTACCAAAGCTTAAACAAGATGATTGACAATAAAACTATTTTATGAATGTATTTATTGTGTTTTATATTTCAGCATTAATTGTTATTATTCAGTACATGATGACTTACTTAATGTTTTTTTTTTTTTTTAATTCAAGTATCCCCTGGGCTTCTTCCAAGTACCCCAGGGGGTATGCGTACCCCACTTAAAGAACCTCTGAGTTAAATGAACACACAGCAGACATGAACCCATAGGCAGACTTAGACAAGCATTAATAAGCTTCACCACATTTTACCACAAGATGGCAGCAGAGTTTAACAGAAGGAAAATGAATAAACGGTGCCATTTGAGTCTTTATTGCTTTAAGGATTTAAAAAAAAAAAAAGGCAATAGCTTGACAAAACTCTCCCCCACTTGCAACACAACAGTGGAAAAGCTGAAGGTGAAGTGTTTCTATAAGGGCTCTTGAACAATTTGAGCCTGATCCGACGGATGCAATCAAAACAAGGAGGCTGTTAACATGTTCACCGTATTAGAGGTGACATGTATAAATAGACTTTAAAGTCCAGGGTGAGGAAAACACCGGCGTGTTGAGGTGCACTGAGTCCTGTTGGTGCGCTGGTGGTCTGTTAGGATGATCTGACTGTAACAGGCTTTAAATCTGAGTCTTATTTAAGTTTATAGAAACCTGATCCATGTTATAGTTGTGGGACTCCTTTATCCTGTGTGCAGAGGTGGAAAGCCCCTGGAGGTTATGGAAATCTGGTTTACAGTCCTGCACTGTTTATTTTGAACCCATATTAACTATAATCAAATCCAGGAGCGTCTATGATTGCCTTCCCGTATGTTTTCCTATACATCTCTGTCTTTTGTGATATTCTAAATGTGAGCTGTGTGTGTGTTTTGTGGTGTTCTTTGGCTTCACATCCTCGTGCCTGTGTGAGCTCTGGCATTTTCAGCACCTCATTAACGCCTTAATGCACAAATGCTTCACATGCGCGTTCATCCACTGCCACCATGTGAATAGGGTCGAGCACAAGCTTTGAACTGTGGAGAAATGAAAGTTTTTAACTCATAAAGACCCAGACATACATCAGACACCAAAACTGTTTAACACCTGTTGATCCACTAATCCTATAATACATGTACATAATTGGTGTAAAATACAGTTTGTCGTCTTTTCATGGTCATCAGATATGACCCATTTGGATGTTCAGAGGTTCTGTAGTTACCGTGGAAACACCGTCATCTTCTACAACACAGATTCACCAGTAAAACCCATGGAGTTGGATCAATGACAGTGGATGGAAACACATTTTTTTTACATTTAGTTAGTAATATCTTTGCTGAAAAAAGTAACTTTTTCTTTATTTATTTTTTTCATTCTGATATAATTAACTTTTAATTCACTCATGATTCGATAAATGACTAATAAAAGTGGATTTAGCAAAATATGGCCCCTTTAAATAAAACATATTTGCAGGTCAGTGCCCCACCTGTATCACATGAAGAAGAAGATGATAGGAATCACCTGAAATAATTTTACAAAAACATGAATATTTAACCCACAAAAACTCAAACAGCCATTGGCAACCAAAGCATGTACGCATCTAAAATGTTTCATACCTGTTCATCCACTAATCCTATCAATACATGTAAATAATTGTTGTAAAATACAGTTTGTCGTCTTTTCATGGTCATCAGATATGACCCATTTGGACGTTCAGAGGCTCCATAGTTACCGTGGAAACACCGTCATCTTTTACAACATTGATTCACCAGTAAAACCCATGGAGTTGGATCAATGACAGTGGATGGAAACACTTGGTTTATGTTCAGTTAATGATATATTTTACTGAAAAATTCACTCTTTTTGTCATTTTTTTCTGTTTTTGATGTAATAACCCTAAACTTTAATCTGAGCTTTTATGAACATCTACATGACCAGTGAATTAAATATAGAAAAATACCAGATTTTTACTGAAACAATGCAATACCCAGAGAATAATATTATAATAAACGGTTATAAATCACTTCAAAAAGGTTGAATTTAGAGGGAGAAAAAAACATATGGGAACTACCACAAAAGTAGCACTGGTGACCAAAATCATTCACTGACATAAAATATTTTATACCTGTTGATCCACTAATCCTATCAGTACATGTAAATAACTGGTGTAAAATGCAGTTTGTCATCTTTTCATGGTCATCATGGTCAATAAATGAACCAAAGACTAATAAAAGTCGATTTAGCAAAATATGACCCCTTTAAATAAAACATATTTGCAGGTCATTGCCCCACCTGTCTCACATGAAGAAGAAGATGATAGGAATCACCTGAAATAATTTTACAAAAACATGAATATTTAACCCATAAAAACTCAAACAGCCATTGGCAACCAAAGCATGTACGCATCTAAAATGTTTCATACCTGTTCATCCACTAATCCTATCAATAAATGTAAATAATTTGTTTAAAATACAGTTTGTCGTCTTTTCATGGTCATCAGATATGACCCATTTGGACGTTCAGAGGCTCCATAGTTACCGTGGAAACACCGTCATCTTTTACAACATTGATTCACCAGTAAAACCCATGGAGTTGGATCAATGACAGTGGATGGAAACACTTGGTTTATGTTCAGTTAATGATATATTTTACTGAAAAATTCACTCTTTTTGTCATTTTTTTCTGTTTTTGATATAATAACCCTAAACTTTAATCTGAGCTTTTATCAACATCTACATGACCAGTGAATTAAATATAGAAAAATACCAGATTTTTACTGAAACAATGCAAAACCCAGAGAATAATATTATAATAAATGGTTATAAATCACTTCAAAAAGGTTGAATTTAGAGGGAGAAAAAAACATATGGGAACTACCACAAAAGTAGCACTGGTGACCAAAATCATTCACTGACATAAAATATTTTATACCTGTTGATCCACTAATCCTATCAGTACATGTAAATAACTGGTGTAAAATGCAGTTTGTCATCTTTTCATGGTCATCATGGTCAATAAATGAACCAAAGACTAATAAAAGTGGATTTAGCAAAATATGACCCCTTTAAATAAAACATATTTGCAGGTCAGTGCCCCACCTGTCTCACATGAAGAAGAAGATGATAGGAATCACCTGAAATAATTTTACAAAAACATGAATATTTAACCCATAAAAACTCAAACAGCCATTGGCAACCAAAGCATGTACGCATCTAAAATGTTTCATACCTGTTCATCCACTAATCCTATCAATAAATGTAAATAATTTGTTTAAAATACAGTTTGTCGTCTTTTCATGGTCATCAGATATGACCCATTTGGACGTTCAGAGGCTCCATAGTTACCGTGGAAACACCGTCATCTTTTACAACATTGATTCACCAGTAAAACCCATGGAGTTGGATCAATGACAGTGGATGGAAACACTTGGTTTATGTTCAGTTAATGATATATTTTACTGAAAAATTCACTCTTTTTGTCATTTTTTTCTGTTTTTGATATAATAACCCTAAACTTTAATCTGAGCTTTTATCAACATCTACATGACCAGTGAATTAAATATAGAAAAATACCAGATTTTTACTGAAACAATGCAAAACCCAGAGAATAATATTATAATAAATGGTTATAAATCACTTCAAAAAGGTTGAATTTAGAGGGAGAAAAAAACATATGGGAACTACCACAAAAGTAGCACTGGTGACCAAAATCATTCACTGACATAAAATATTTTATACCTGTTGATCCACTAATCCTATCAGTACATGTAAATAACTGGTGTAAAATGCAGTTTGTCATCTTTTCATGGTCATCATGGTCAATAAATGAACCAAAGACTAATAAAAGTCGATTTAGCAAAATATGACCCCTTTAAATAAAACATATTTGCAGGTCATTGCCCCACCTGTCTCACATGAAGAAGAAGATGATAGGAATCACCTGAAATAATTTTACAAAAACATGAATATTTAACCCATAAAAACTCAAACAGCCATTGGCAACCAAAGCATGTACGCATCTAAAATGTTTCATACCTGTTCATCCACTAATCCTATCAATGCATGTAAATAATTGTAGTAAAATACAGTTTGTCGTCTTTTCATGGTCATCAGATATGACCCATTTGGACGTTCAGAGGCTTTGTAGTTACCGTGGAAACACTGTCATCTTCTACAACATTGATTCACTAGTAAAAGCCATGGAGTTGGCTCAATGACAGTGGATGGAGACGCTTGTTTTTACATTCAGTTATTGAAATTTTTGCTAAAAAAAGTCACTTTTTCTTCAGTTTTCTCTCTTATAATACAGGGTGTCCCAAAAAATTGACATAGGAGTGACTACGTGGTCAGGAGAAATGATGTCAAATTTTTTGGGACACCCTGTATAATTAATAAACTTTGAATTTATTTGAGTTTTCATGAGCATCTAAATTAAGTAAAGGAAATAAAATATGGGAAAATACATAATTTACAGTGAAAAATGTAAAACCCATAAAGACCCACAAAGCCCCCAGTGACCAAAAGCATCTACTCACATCTAATATTTAATAACTGTTGATCCACTAATCCTATCAATACATGTACGTAATTGGTGCAAAATACAGTTTGTCATCTTTTCATTATCATCAGATATGACCCATTTGGACGTTCAGAGGCTCCATAGTTACCATGGAAACACCGTCATCTTGTATAACATTGATTCACCAGTAAAACCCATAGAGTTGGATCAATGACAGTGGATGGACACACTTGGTTTATGTTCAGTTAATGATAGATTTTAATGAAAAAATCCCTTTTTCTTCAGTGTTCTCTGTTTCTAATATAATAACAATGACATTAAATCTGACCTTTTATGAACACCTACTTGTTAAGTCAATAAAATATAAGAAAATACCTGATTTACCCTGAATAAACACAGAATACAGAGGATAATGCAGTGTTTTCTAACCTTGGGGTCGGGACCCCATGTTGGGTAGCCTGAAATTTCTAGTAATTGATAAAAATAAAATTACTAATGAAAAATATATGGTGAGTTGACAGAGACAATCCCAATCCATAAAAGACGTGACAAACTGTGAAGCTGAAACTGAAGCACTGTGGTTCTGTTTATCTTTCAAATGTTTATTGTGGTCGGTTTCAGATGCTGCAGCTCTTTCATAATTCATAGTTTGAGTTCTTGTTTGTTCAGTATTAATTGTCAGCCTTGTAAATCCAAGCTGGACTGACTGTACATATCCTGACCAAGGAAAATCAAATCCTCACTTTGTGCAATAATCTACACCTGGCTTTTCTGCCTCCGTCCATAATAATATACATTATATAGACCAGGGGTGTCAAACTCATTTTAGTTCAGGGGCCACATTCAGCCTAATATGATCTAAAGTGGGCTGGACCAGTCAAATAATATAAATAATAGGATAAGAACTTTTGAGTGAAAACAACCTGAAAATTCTTTAGTAAAATAAGTGCAATGTTAACAATATTACACTTTAGTTTATCATGTATACACGTGAATCACAATTTAGAGATCACAGTGGATCTACAAATGCATAAAACATTAAATAATAGGACAAATATTATTAAAATTCCACATACTTCTCTTAAGATAGTTCAGATATTCACATTTTTGTTAAAGGCTAGACAGTAAATGTAAACATTTTTGTGTAATTTTACTTTTTTTTATACTAAAACAAAGAGACAAATTTACAGTTTCCATTATTTATAGTTTATTATGATATTTTACTGGTCTGATCCACTTTAGACTGAAATGACCTAAAATGATTTTAACATCCTTGATTGTTAATATCTTCAGTGTAATTTTTGCATTTCACAAATTCATCCCAGGGGCCGGATTGAACCCTTTGGCGGGCTGGATTTGGCCCCTGGCCCGCATGTTTGACACCTGTGATATAGACTAAATGTCATCTAAAATTAACGTTTATTTGCAATGTAGTATAGCAAACTATTACATGATCAAAAACAAATTAATTTTAGCAAAAAAGTCTCAGTTTTGAATGTCTGGGGTCGCCAGAAATGTGTGATGTTAAAATGGGGTCACGAGCCAAAAAAGGTTAAGAACCACTGGGATAATGTAATAAATTGTGATAAATCACTTAAGGAAGTTTAAATATAAACAAAAATTCATTTGCTAACTGACATAAACGTAGCACTGGGTCTTTATGGGTTAAAACCTTCAACATTCTGGTAATACTATCTGTCGTGGCGTCTCTGTTCGTCTCCAGTCGCTATGAAAACCTTTAGTTTCCTGATATGTTGTGTGAACGTCCCCATGTAAACCTGGTGACAGAGGGTTCAGCCAGTGCAGCTCATATCATGACACCAAACACACTGAGGTTTATTTTACATCCTGCTGAACATTCTTTAATTTAGTTTGCACCGACACTAGTCACCTGGGAAATTCTTTCACATGTCATTTTTTGGAATGAGAGTAAAGTCAGGTAAGATAGGAAAAATAAGATATTACATGTGGAGCCTCCAGAGGATTTAGAGGGTACAGAAAATGAGTGAACGGATGCATCCTGTAATATAAAGCAAAGATGTCTGGATGCTCTGTCTGATCACTGGTCTGGACCTCAGCTTAAATCCTGTTGAGTCAAAACAGTAGAACAGTAATATCAGGAACAGTTGTATTTTAGTAGTTACAAGTTACAACTTTATGCAATGAAGTAAAAACCGAAAGAAAAACACTTAATGGGACATTTATCTGAAGTTAAACCTGAATATTTGTTGGAGTTACTGTGTCAGTGAGCCTGTTTAAATGACCATAAAAGTCTGATAACTGAGAGTAATCGGATAATTGTAATAATCAGATTATTTACATCGGGGGTCTCAAACTCATTTTCTTTCAGGGACCACATTCAGCCTGATTTGATCTCCAGTGGGCCGGACCAGTAAAATAATAACAGAATAACATATAAATAATGACAAGTCCAAATTTTTGTCTTTGTTTTAGTGTAAAGAAAAAAAAGAAAAATAAATTATGAAAATTCTTACTTTTATAAACTATCCAAACAAAAAAAGATGTGAATAAACTGAAAAAACTGAAATTTATGAAGAAAAATAAGTGCAATTTTAACAATATTATGCCTCAACTTATCATTTCTACATGTGTATTATGGATCAGATCTACAAAGACACTAAACACTTAGTAATAGGCAGAAAATTGTTAAAATTTAGCTTAATTTTCTTTAGAGATTTCAGGTTTTTCATATTTGTTCAGGTTATTCACATTTTATTGTTACAGGATATGGAAATGTAAATATTTTCATAATTTAATGTTATTTTTTGCACTAAAACAAAGACAAATATTTGAAGTTGTTAATTCAAGATTTTTTTTGCTTAATTCAAGACTTTTTGCTAAATTCAAGATTTTTTTTTTTTTAATTAATTGAAGATTTTTTTGCTTAATTCAACATTTTTTCCTTAATTCAAGCAAATTTTATTATTTTTTTGCTTCACTTCAAGACTGGAATTTTTGACTTTGCAAAAACATCCCACGGGCCAGATTAGAACTGTAATGGCGTTAGTACAAACACAGAATCCAAATGCAGAACTCAAACACCAGGAGTATGATTCAAAAGATTTATTAATCACACACAGGTGAAATAATATTATTAGTGACAGAATCTTGAGGATAATGGTGGATGATATCCTCCTCTGATTCGTCCTCCGGATCGAGGGCGACAGCCCGTCTCCCCGTGCGGTGTTAGGGGTTTCTTTCCCGACTGGGGAAAAGCAAAGGGAGGTCAGGGACGGAAACAGGTCATGCACAGGCAGGCTATCAATCGAGCAACAGGACATAAGGACAAGGCAAAACTCACGTACCGGTAGTCAGGGTGAGAAGGTCAAAACCAGGTATCAGAAGAGGCAGACAAAAACCAGACAGGGAACAGGCAGAAGACGAGAAACCGAGGAATCCAAAAACAGGTCAAAAACAGGCAGGCAAACGAACAAACGAGGTCAAACGCTGGTAAGAACTACAAGAGTTACAAACTGGCGTCTGACAGGGGGAAGAGACAGGGTTTAAATACACAAAAGGGAGGGAAGACAACGAGACACAGGTGGAGCAAATCAGGGCGGAGACAGGTAATCAGGTAAGAGGTCAGAACAATCAGGGAACAGGAAATAAAGACGACAGACAAAACACATGAGGGGAAACTTAACAAAATAAAACAGGAAGTGACAAACAAAACATAAAAGACAGACAAAACCAGACTAACGTCTGGCTGCAGGTATAACAAGAACCTTTGGCTGGATGCATTTGGCCCCCGGGCCGCATGTTTGAGACCCCTGATTTACATACACTTAAGAAATGCAATAATCGAAAAACCCTGGTTTAGACGTTTTAGACACTTCCTGTTGTCTTCTGCTCACATTTGACTACGTAACTTCCATTCTCTACCATTGTAATTGTGTTTACACATGTGCAGATGTTAAAGAACCAAATAAATCACATTAACCTGTATACATGCAGGAAGACATCAGAGTATTGGGGAGAAATCCAGGTGTGTTAATCTGATTTCTCATAATCAGATTACTGCTGTTATGTGATAAAACAGATCAGATTATCCTGTTTACACGGTTGTTAAATAATCTGGTAACTCCAGAAATAATAATAATCGGAATGTTCGTCTCATAACAGAAATATTGAAAATATTAGTCCCTCTAAAACCGGATCATTAGACGATGTAGGATCAGCGTCAGAACCTGCAGTAAAGAAAGAAAAGATGCTGAAACCGAAACTTTTGCGTCAATGTTTGCCTCCCTCTTCAGGATGTGTGTTACAGACCAATCAGAATAATGGTTTCATTTTAAGGATGTTTATACTGATAACACAATTACATGTCACTAGAGCCCGACCAATTATAGCATATCACCAATTAATCAACATTGGCCAATATGTAGCTGATATATTAACTTTTTTTGCTGCATGGAGATTCTGTCGCTCGCTGCTCCTGTGTGTGTGTGCGTGTGTGTGCGTGCGTGCGTGTGTGTGTGTGCTGCCCAGAGAATAAGAGGAACTTTAAAGCGAGTTAGTTTCACTTTCACTCCTGCTTGGACAATGACGCTATCACCCTCCCACACACAATCACATTATCACGGAGCTAACCCCCCCCGCCCCCCCCCCCCCCACACACACACTTGCTCTGACAAGGATGGACTGCTTATCCCCCCCCCAGCGAAAATCACGGACCACTACCGCATGCTCTAACGAGGACGGACCGCTAAACCCCAACTCCAAAAATCACCCCCCCCCCCATCTTATGAAGTATTCATCCCCCCACATACACCCCTGTCTGTGCACTTCCTGTCTACCTCACAGTTTCATTCTGCCAGCAGGCCTGGGTGTTAATAGTGTAGGGGAGACCGGGGTCAGTTGTAACTCTTGCAATTGCTCCAATCAGGAACAACTTAGGACTCACTAATTCACTCTGCACATGCTCAGTTTAGTCCTTAGTCCACATAAGAAGTTGTAGTGCCGTGAGGCAGACGCATCAAAATTTGTGAGTGAAAACAAAATTGTGTGGTCAGTCATAGTTTTTGCTCTAATTATTTTGGTGATTACATAGTTTGCATTTGAAAGTTGTGTAAATTATATTTGTGAGATAAACAAAGATTTATGCAACTGTTTATCCACCTGTCCACAATTATCTAATATAAGATTATTATATCCTGTGTAGATCAGTGTTCTTATTTCATATATCGGCCAATATATCGGTTATTGGCCAATATTGGATATATTGGATATCGGCTTTTTTTTAGCACCCAATATCGGTATCTACATCAGCCCCAAAAATCCCATATTGGTCGGGCTCTACATGTCACAACTGGATCCTGTTTTTAGAGCCATAGATGTAAATCCTTTATCACACTTTATCTCAACCTCCCATCAAAGAGCTTATGGCTCTAGATGTGTTTGATGTAGCCTGGTTTTCTCAGTATATTCAGTGGCTGTTTCTTTCCTTTTTTTTTTCCTTCTAACTTGTCTTGTCCAGCATCCTAACAGCAGAATGGTAGTCTGGCTGCCTTTTGATGCGGAACAAATTTGCTTTGCCAAGGGACACTTCATAAAGTATATGAAGCTCCCCTTGATATTCTACTGTCTTTATTATGAGTTTTGTTGAACTACATTTCGATGCTGGACCTGACATGGGGGGAGGGGGTTTCAAGCCCCACGCCCAGATGGATTTCTCATTGAGAAAGATGAATGGCTGGCCAGGCTATGTTTGACAGTCCAATGTTTGTTTTGTTTTCTTAGATGCTTTTCAGAATTTTTGGTGGCAATCAAGGAAAAAGTGTTGACAGAATTGTATCAATCATATACTGATTTATAAGTGAAGAATTAGCATGTGAACTCACTGAACCTTCAGTTTAACAGGACCTCAGGCCTTTTCTTTGTAAACAGGTGTGTTTAGAGGCGTCTTTCTCAGATCTCACGGATGTTACTTCCAGCTGAAACAGGTCGACGTTTTCAGTGAGAAAGTTCAGATAAACTGGGCTTACACAACCTGCACTCTGCTAATTATTAGGTAAACACGTCACACAGACATTTGGAGTTATTCCACTTTCCGATTGCGGTATCAGCTCGACTCACCTGAGGTGGGCGTGGCCAGCAGGTGACCGGTTGTCATAGTGACTACTGTGATTTCATCTTATGCACGACTGCAGCTACGAGCCTTTGCAACCGCAGCAGAAAGTGGAATCTAAAAGTGGAAGTTATACGTTCTGAAATGAAATGTAATACTGGTGAGAATGTAGTTGAGACTTTAAAGCTGAGGTGAAACAGTTGTTCATTGTTTTTTTGAGGTTTCCTGCTCATCTGGACGCAATATGGACCCAGCCATGATTGTGATTTGACTCATCTGTGCTCTACGTATCTACACATATATACTGGAAGCTTATAGCAGAAATAGTGTCTGATCTTGTTGGTTCTCATGCAGCGGAAAAACCAAGAAAACCATGACGAGTCGAGCTGATACTGACCCTCCATATGTGCTCTGTAACAGCTGTTTGCTAACATTTTCATTATTATATTAATGTTTGTTTGTACTTTGCTGCATTTAACAGCAGATCATGTCAGCCTGAACACAATCGAGGGTACCAGAAAGGGTGCACATATAGATAAAAAATAATAATGCTCTATCAAAAAATCAGACAGGCCATTTTATTTGTTTGATATTTCTCTTTTAAAGTCCAAAATATTTTTGTATTATGGTGTCTACTAAAAATTTGGCAGGCTTGTACCCCTGTCAAATCAGAAATTATTGGGTGTACGGACACTCCAGTCTAATAGCCTCCATATTTAATGCCTACAAAGTTATACAAATGTTTCAGCACTCAGGAGAATCATGCATTGTTTATTGCATAGATGTCGTGTCCAAAGCATGTGTGCTGAAAAATTCCATATATTGACAGAAACAATAAAATTAGACCCACATATTTTGAATATGGTGTACGGACACTACTTGGTGTATGGACTCTACAAGATTGGAATGGAAATCTGGCTTACCTCATGGTGGCATCTGTGTTAGATCTGTAACTAAGTCTTCCTGGTACAGGAGGAAATAAACATTTGTGAACAAGTTATAACAATATATCTATAAGGCATATACGCCATATTACTGATGGAAGTATATTGGTGTACGGACACGACACGAATTTTGGTGAACAACGCACCATTGAAAACATGCGGTTGGACGTAAACATCCGTTTGACACATTGTTACCAAATTTTCTGCAGCCAGGGAGCAGACCAAAATCTGTCTAGTTGTGCATATTTAGTCCTAATAATACTGAAATAACAGGTTCCCATTCTATTATTACAATTAAAGGGCTGTAAAAGAAGGGTTTTCAGAACAAAATGGTTGATCGTCTTAATACTGAAAATAAGAATTGATAATCAAACAGCTGTTCAACAAAAATGATCAATAAATGAAAAGCAATGTGATGTGTGCATTTTGTAATAAAAAAGACACAGGAGTTGAGTAGTAATTATTTATTGTGTTACAAAACATTATGTACAATAATTTTGCTCTCTTATAACAATAAAATTGTGCGCGTTTTCATGCTCATTGGATCGCCATTTTATCAGTTTTTAACCGATTTTTTTCAAATTTGGAGGATTGCAAGATCTAGTAATAAGATGTCCAAAGAAACATTTTGGGAATGGTTTTGAGGGTATATTTTTGCAATACTGATTAATAACTGATGCAAATATACTTGTACACCTTGAGTGTGATCAGGCCGTGTGTTTTTACAGTTTGTGAAATGATCACTTGTATGGAGAATTAGTAACTTTAAACTATGTATCTGTTATCTTTCACCTTTTTTCTTTCTTTCATCATTGTATTTCTTCTGCAGCTCAGAAGAAGTGTACATTTTCAGTTCAGAAAACATTCAAACATGTGAGGAATTCATTTGATGAGCAGATCCTGGCAGTGAACAGACTATTTATGAGCCACATATTTTTCCCAGGGGTTAGTTTTACAACAAAACAAAACTAGAATGAAGATGCACCGTCAGTTGGCGGGAGGATACGTGACTGTAGATGAATACTAACATGGTGTCATATGTGCTGAATGTGGAAGAGCTCACAGTTCACATATTCGCAATATCAATTTTATATTTTATTTTTTTTATTTTATTTGACCTTTATTTAACCAGGAAGTCCCACTGAGATTAGGAATCTTTTTTTACAAGGGAGACCTGGCCAAAGTAGCAGCCATACAAAGTCCAAACAATATAAAACAGACATGATACACAATGAACAAGAAAACACAGTAACAACTATTCAACCATAATGGCATCGAGAAAAACAGTGACATTCCTCCTTCACTGCATTCTCCATGATACTTATAACATCCTTACCAGAAATGAATGTGTGTAGTTTTACAGTTTTTTGAAGATTATTCCACAACCCTGGTGCATGGTAGGAAAATACTGTTTTTCCAAAGTCTGTCAGAACTCTGGGAACAGTCAAAAGCAACCAAAGAAGATTACTGAGGTATTCTGGGAGTTTACCCAGCAGAGCTTTATGGATGAACATAAAATATTTTTTTCGTCCACGGATAGTTAATGATGTCCCGCCCATTAAGTCATAGAGCAGGGGTGTCAAACTCATTTTAGTTCAGGGGCCACATTCAGCCAAATACGATATAAAGTGTGCCGGACCAGTAAAATTATATAAATAATAAGATAAGAACTGATAAATAATGCCAACTCCAAAGTTTTCTCTGTTTTTGAGTAAAAAAAGTACAATTGATCACCACCAAAATTTAATCATTTCTTCCTTGTGCCAGTATCAACATTTCCTGAAAATTTCAGCAAAATCCGTCCATAACTTTTTGAGTTATCTTGCTAACAAACAAACAAACAAACAAACAAACATGCACGCACACAGAGCAAAGCGATCACAATACCTCCTGGCGGAGATAATTATGTCGAATAATATGGTCTCAAAGTTTTCATTGACTGTTAGTGTATCTTATCATGTTATAATATTATAATATAGTGTACACAATATGTATAAATAGTTTAATAATCACAGGATAAAGGCTATAATAAAGTGATAATAGTAATAGTAGTCATGCCAACAGTATACAAGTAATCTAAATATGTAAGTATGATCTGATGAATTCACTTAAAACACCTCCATGTGTAAACAGCCTCTGTCTCCTGTCTTTTGGTGTCTATAATATCAGTCAGCTGACTAAAGTGTAAGGTTCCATTCCTTTGATGAATCCTGAACACAGATCTGTTGGTCTTCTGTCCGCTCAGACTGGCCTGGTTCAGAGCTGTGTGGTCCATGCAGGCCTTCAGCAGCTGCCGATGACAGAGCAGCTTTAGCTCGTATGTGATGATAAGTGCAGTAGTTGATAGATAACCATGTGATTCCACAGTCTGGAGCCTGCCTGGTGGAAACTATCGTGGAAACTTGTAATGCTGCTATAAATAAATGTCCCCGTCCCCTGTTACCAACCCTGCACGCTGCCATGCCAGGCCTTAAGTCCGTCTGTGTCTCAGTCTGAACACGCTCAGTTCTACATGAATGTGTTCTTAAACATCTGACCCATCTGCCCTTTGACCCTACACATGTCTGTACTCTAACCTTCACATTCAAAGGTTTTTTATTGTCAATTCACTAGATGCACAGAACATTAAAAAAACATAAAAGAAGAGGCAAAAATAGAGGAATAAATGAGCGGTATAAAGAATAAACAGAAGCAGAGCATAAAGTGTGATTCAGACGTGTTGCAAATTTTAATAATGTTGAGGAACAAACAGTAAATATATGTGAGTGTGTTTCTAGGATGAGGAAGGGTCCTGTTTACCCCTTTTATCCCAGAGCCAGTGTGTGTATTGAAGCCAGTGCATGTCCGTGTGTATTTACCTGTTGTAGTAGTGTGTACTGTGGTGTGTTTGTGTGTCGGCAGTGGAGTCCTGGTTTACCTTGGACCACCTGTCGCCGGTCGCAGCAGCAGCTGTTGGCCTTGTGATACTCTCACATCACTCCTACACTCATGGCTGGATTTCAGCCGCTCCTGCAACACGTCCTGTACAACCACACCATGAGGAGGGTCTCCTGTTACGCACCCACCCTGAATGTGTGTTATGATACTGCTGAGAAACGTCATTACAAACAAGAACACTTAGTTTAACATCAAACACTGTCCTCATAAAAGCAGCTTCTGAATTATAACAACATAACAACTGAGATTCTATTAACCCTTTAACCCCTAACGTGTCTGTAGGGAGTGTTCTGAACGTATGATTTATTTTAAATATTCATACAAATTCAACCATTTGTTCATTAGAAAAAAGTTCAAAAGCGCTGATAGAACAGACCTTATGCTTTCCATAGACATCTGAGCATGCTCAGTACACCTGTGGAAGGGGGGGCAAAACAGAGCAGTGAGTGTGACCGCCTCACTTTAAAAATAGACGGTTTGGGCTTTTTTCCCTGTTGAGACTGGCACAAGGAAGAAACGATTCAATTTTGGTGGTGATCGGGGGACAGATCTGTCTTGGTGGAGGTCTGCACTCTCCGAGTGCTTTTCTTGTTGAAACATAGTTTTCCTTGTGTTTTTTTGTTTTTACTTTTGTTTGCAGTGTTATCATGATTTTCCTTTATTATTATTTTTTATTTTTAGTGTTTTTTTTACAGAGTTTTGACCGTGTAACTGCTTCTTGGAGTTCAACCAGGTGCCAAAAAGCAGCTGGAACGATTCAGTATTCAGTTTGAATACCCCTGCTGCATAGGGCACTCATAGAAATACTACTCTATGTAGTATTGTAGAAAATCAAGGTCAATGAAGTTACCATATTTGATTTCTTACCTGTAAATGGCAAAAAAATAAAGATAAAAAAATTAAACAAGAAAAGCACTTGGAGAGTGCAGACCTCCGCCAAGGCAGATCAGTGGGCCCCTGTGGCCCCCCCATCCCTGATCACCACAAAAAATTAAATAATTTCTTCCTTGTGCCAGTATCAACATTTCCTGAAAATTTCATGAAAATCCATCCATAACTTTTTGAGTTATCTTGCTAACAAACAAACACGCAAACAAACAAACACACACGCATGCACACAAACACACAAAGCAAAGCACACAATACCTCCTGGCAGAGGTAAAAATCCAAAAGTAAATATAAAAAATATAACAAAAACACCTGTAAGGTGAAAGGAACATGTATTTCAGAACATCAGAACATCCCTTTTAGAACATTAGACCAGTGTAAGTGCTGATCCAGACCCCTGTCCACATCCACATTATCCCTTTGAACATCATTCCTTACATTAGTACCATTTCTTCATTGTACTAAACAAAACAGGTACTAGGGATGGGAATCGTTAAGAATTGAACACTTCTGATTCCATTATCGATATTGCTTATCAATCCGATTCCTTATTGATTCTCTTATCGATTCTCATTGGATGAGGGAATAAAAGAGTACAAACGGGTGTGTTTGCATTAACTGTCTTTTATATTTCCATCTCTGCACAGAAAATATAACATGTACAGTATGTACAAATAATAACAGATGACACCGGGCCTGGTCCGGGGGGGGTGGGCATACATTGAAAGTGAAACTAAAGATACTTTATTAATTCCTCTATTGCTGCACTTCTACTATGTGGAACCGGTTCAACTCAGCTCGGCTTGTCTCCCGTTGTTGTGCACCTCATTTCCTTTCCCTTCTTACCTTCGGAAACTTGTATTTGAGGAGGTACGACGTTTGTTGCCCACACCGGAACTGGAACTGGCCCAGCGTTCACTCTGCTGCTACATTCATAAGCGCCACTAAGTAGTGTATCAAATACGTGACATTCCTGTAAATGATTCACATGCTGTGGACAAATGTTTGAGGATATTGGAGGGATTCCACCCTTTTGAAGACATGGAAGCTTTGCAGGTGTTCCAGGTAAGTGGACCTGGTGTCGTCTTTTTAGACCATTTCTGCCTCACCGCCATGTTGGCAACGTTCTAACCAAAACAATGCCGCATACACGTGACGTCATCACACATGCACAGCAAAGGCGGCATCAATAAGCAGAATCGTTAAGCAGGCAGGCAAACGATTCCAAGGAATCGAGCTACTGGGAACCGGTTCTCGATTCCCATCCCTAGTAAGAGATGTGTAGAAGTCAGGAGTCGGACGTTGAAAGCATGTTAAATTTCATTTTCGTTTCACGCCAGAGTATGTTACGTTAGTTATGGACCCCTCCTCCTTCCCCCAGTTCGGCGAGATAGTGAATTTTATGATGGGTCCACAACATTTACCTTTCATGGAGCCCACAGTTGTTAGCAGCACCCCTGGGTGTGTTCCGCACACAACTTACGATAGAGTGAAAATGAAAACGAAACTTAACATCCTTTCAGTGTTCGCCGCCTGACTTCTATAACTCCATTCTACAGCGAATCTCACCCAAAATTTTCCCAACTTCCAACCTGTATCCACTGGACCCCCTCCAGTTCTCTATGGGTCCCCCACAAATCCTGGGCCCCATGAATTTGTCATGTTTACCCCCACTTATTGGCGCCCCAGGTTTTCAGTTCAGTCCAGCTGACGTCACTCACACCAGTCATTATATTTGGACAGAATTGTTGTGTATTTAACTGTTGTTTCTGGTATTTTTAGTGGTTGTCTGTGTCATTTGACAGAGACTGTAGTGATCAGAGCGACAATGACAGATCAGTTACAGTGAAAAAAGCATCATCTGTCATAATCAATGAACTGTATCAGAAGAACAGATGACACAGTTGCTTCTAAAGTGATTGATTTGCTCGATTTTCTGCACTTTTTTGGAAGACTGATCCTCCAGTCCACTAGGGGGCAGTAATGCACCTCTAACCTGTTTTTACCAACCACCAATAAATACAATGAGTGAGAAGAACAAAAAAAAGCAGAACCGTGAACAGTATTTTGGTTTCTTTTCGCAGTGTTCACATGTTTAATCTACATTTGTTTGAGTTCTTTGAGACTAGAGACACCTCGTCATCACTCAACAAACACATGGACCTTCTAGTAAACAGACGGAATGTGCACCGTGAGCACCCCCCCACACCCCTCAACACCCTGCTTCTGAAATGTGATCTTCTTCATGTTACTGACCCTGGATCAGCAGTAAATTACCCACGGTGCATCAGACACCAGCAGTTCCATCAGTCTGTTTATAATCACTGAACACTTCAGTAATCAGCTGGTTGGGTTACTTATTACTGATAGTTTGAATTAAAGTTCCTGATGTATTAAGGCACATCCCATAGTGACAAAAACTGTTTCAGGTGGTTGGATAAATCACACCAGTTTAAGACTGGTCTGGCCAAACTGGAAATAACCTTTGCACTTTTCAACATGAATTAATTACTATTAATCACAAATGACAAACTCTACTTTTATTAACTTTCTGCTGCTGTTAGCTAATGTGTTTGCACATTTATAGATCCACAGTTTTCTAAAAACACTATTTTACAAAAAAATGTAATAAAAAAAGTGGAGTTTGCATGTTCTCATGCATTTGGCTTGTGACTGATGGGTCACCTGTTCGATTCCTTGGACTGGCGGATAGTTGTTGCCCTTGAGCAAAGCACTTAAGCCCCCCATTTGCTCCCAGGTGCCTGATAGGGTGAGCCCACTGCTCCAAGGATGCAGTGTGTGATGCATGCTGGGGTAGCGTAAAGGGGGGGTAAACATGACAATTTCCTGGGGCCCAGCGTTTGAGGGGGGGCCATAGAGAAGTGGAGGGGGCCCAGTGGATATAGAAGTTGTAAAAGATCCGCTGTATAAGAGAGGTGTGTGGAAGTCATTGAAAACATATGAAGTTTCATTTTCGGTTTCACGGTATTATAAGTGACATTGTTTTTACCCCACCCCCCCACCCCCCACCCCAGGTCAGATAGATTGAGAAGATATTAAATTTCTGTAGGGTCCACAACAATTAAGCTTTCAATGGGCCCATAATTGGTAGCAGCGCCCCTGAATAGAGGCATTGATATCAGGAGTCGGACATTGAAAGTATTTTAAGTTTCATTTCACGCCAGCATAAGTTATGTTAATTATGGACACCCCCCACCTCCACCCCTACCCTCCAACCCTGTCCGACAAATCGACAAGATTGTGAATTTTATGACGGGTCCACAATGTTTACCTTTCACGGGGCCCATAATTGGTAGCAACACCCCTGGATGTTTGTATGCATGCTAACCCTAACCCTAACCCTAACCTCCACCGTTAAACTTGGCGGAGGTAACTAGAAAAGCACTTGGAGAGCACAGACCTCCGCCAAGGCAGATCAGCCCCCCCCCCCCCCCCCCGATCACAACCAAAATGTAATAATTTGTTCCTTATGCCAGTATCAACATTTCCTGAAAATGTCATCCAAATCTGTCTATAACTTTTTGAGTTATCTTGCTAACAGACAAACAGACAAACCCTGATGAAAACATACCATACTTTCTGGACTATAAGTCGCACTCACCCTGTCTCCGATGTCTCACCATCGCTTCATTGATGCCAAGCTTACATGCAGCAACTCTATTTCCTTCTTTGTCAGCTGGATTGATCGTTAGCTCATAAAACATAAATTAGCCGCATCATTTTAGAGCCACGGGTTCACAGCGTGTGGAAAAAAGTAGCGGCTTATAGACTGGAAATTACAATAACCTCCACTGTTCCTTGGCGGAGGTAAAAAATACAAGAAAAACACATATAAGGTTAAAAAAACATGTATTTTTGAACATTAGACCAACATCAGTGCTGATCCAGACCCCTGTCCACATCCACATTCTCCCTTTGAACATCATTCCTTACATTAGTACCATTACTTCATGGTACCTAACAAAGCAGGTCCACTCACTGTTCATGCAGAGGTGGACCTTACAGACCCTGGAGACCACATTGGACCTGAGATTACTGCTTCACCATCCTCACTCTAACTGTTGCTGTCACTGTCTTGTAATGTGTGTAGAAATTACCAAAAATAGTCACTTGCCTGATAAAGGGTTAAAGCCAATTGCCTTAAATTTAAGTAAAATAAGCCAGTGAACTGTAGGTGAAAGAGTGTGTGACATGGGTAGGAGTGTGAGATGAGGTTATTATCGTTAACGAAAACTAAAGAAATGACGAAAACTAGATTTGAAAAAACATTTTCGTTGACTGAAATAAATAAAAACTATAATTAAAAGAAAAAAACGATAACTGAATCTGTATTGTGTGTTTACAAAACTAACTAAAACTAATAAAGATTATGGATAAAATTCCCTTCATTTTCATCTTTGTCAATGTTGGATTGATACGAAATTGATTTATTTCGCTCTAGCAATTTTAGCTACTGACACCATACGGCACTTCACGGTCCGTCACTTGTGGTTTCCAGTCGTCTTCTGGTCCCCACTCTACCTGAAAACATAGAGACTAAAGTTGGGAGAAAGCAGCAGAGTCCTGTCTGGGATTTATTTGAATACGACGGAGAAGAAGCGAAAAGATATAAAAAAAAAAAAACTAAAGCTAAACTAAAGCTAAGCATTTAGAAAAAAAAAAAAAAAAAAAAGAAAGAAAACTAAAAAAAAAAACTAGCAAACCTGCTCTAAAAACTAATTAAACTAACTGAATTAAAGAAAAAAAAAGTCAAAACTAAATAAAACTAAACTATAATGAAAAATCCAAAACTATTCTAACCTTGGTGTGAGAATGCAGCGTTCAGGGCCTGGTCCTGTTGTTCATGCCTGGAGGAGGGGTGAGGGGGTGGGGGTTTAGCCCCCACAGTGTGTGCATGACGTCTGTCAGCTTCTACTGAGTAGGTCTGGAGGAGGCGTGTGCTGATACGCTGCTGTTAAGTGTCTGTAGAAAGAAGGGTTACATAATCCTGCTGAGGTTTTTGATGGATGATGGTTCATGCACCTCCAGGACGATCCAACACACACAGCCATCATTCTGTTAGCGGACACACACGCACCTAAGGGTTTATATTTATCACTTTAAATCAGGGGTGTCAAATATACGACCCGCGGGCCAAAACCAACCTTCCAAAGGGTTTGATCCGACCCCCAAGTTGAATTAGCAAAGACTGCACAAAGACACTGACAGTCACATTGTATTGATCACAGAGCTAAATTCTATATTTTTCAGTTCCAGATTCCTGTTATTAAATGTTTTGTGTGTTTGTAGATCCACTGTGATATATAAGTTGGAATGTACATGTGTAAATGATGACCTGAGGCATAATATTGTTAAAATTTCACTTATTTGTCTTAAGAAATTCCAGGTTTTTTATGGAAGTTCAGGTTATTCACATTTAACATTTACATATTCCAACTGAAAAAAGTGTATAAAGAAAGAACAATGAGATTATATGAACAGTTGTAAGTTTTACATTTGACTTCGTATTTGTTTTGCATTTTGTGCCATATTTATTTACTTATTTTGGACAGGTAAAATGTTTTTGCATCATTTCATCAGGTTTATATTTACTTAAGTTTTGTACTTTCTGGACATGTAGTTTTGCACTTGGTTTTGTATTCATTTTGTACTATGTTTGGATGTGTTTAGTTGGTTTGTCTGACTTTATACAGTATGATTTTATAGCTAGTTGTATATAGCTAACCATTAAGGTTATTATTATTATTTAGAAGGGGGCAGGAAATGTAAGATTTTCTTCATCCTGCTCCTTTTCGAGCATGGGTGTGTACATGTTTGTTTATTTGATGATTATTAAATGTTTACTGATGAAATGCACAACCATGAACGAAATAAATGAAATAATTTTTTTTTTTTTTGTTTAGCTTTTTGTTAGCTTGTAAATGTAATCTTTTTTTGGTTTCAGATATTCTTATTTCAAAGCTTTGTCATAGTACAGGTTTGAAATCCTCCGATTGGTACATTATGCTTCATTTTTAATGTCAACACAACCCAACAAATGCACATTCAGGAATAAATAGCATTGATAGAGGGAGAAAAGAGGAAAGAAAGAAGAAGAAAAAAGAAAGAAAAAACAAAACAAACAAAAATAAATTAAAAAATGGTAACACTTTATTTGAAGGTCTAGTTTATAATGCATTAAGCGCACATTCATAAGACATTATAATGCATTTATAGTGTGTTTTAAAAGTCATTACAACAGTTTATGATCATGTACAACAACTTATACCAAGGTTAATAAATTATTATAAGTGTAGACATAATGTATTATAAATTCAGCTTTCATAATGTTTTATACCTCCATACCAAAGCATTGTGAAGGAATTTATTTTTTTAGGTGGGGAACTTTTGTTAGGTTTTGTCACTGGTCTCTATACCCATCTATTTTAGGGATTTCATATTTATTAAAAAAAAGTATGTGTTTGAATTAACAAAGATTTAGAGCGGCCATATTATTTTTTATTTATGTACAAAGCAACATGTAACACTTCTATTTACTGTCTGTTCTTTTCATGTTTTGTTTTGGCAAAATAAAGAGTTATGAAGAACACTTTGATGTATAATTTTTGACTTCCACTTTACTTAGAGCCGGCAGATACTGCTCATACGTCATCATACTTGTGTTATAATATCATCAGTCATCCTGTAACTTATTATTGATGTTTCTAAGGCATTATTTAGTTTCAGAAACTACATGTCAGAGCAGGTCTCTGTGTCTTTATAACTGGCTAGAGTTATGATGGTTAGAATGTGTATTGTAACCCAGGACTTGAGATTCTTCCTACAAACATCGTTGTCACTTTGGTATGGATGTATAAAACATTATGAAAGCTGAATTTATAATACATTATTATGTCTACACTTATAATACTTTATTAACCTTGGTATAAGTTGTTGTACATGATCATAAACTGTTGTAATGACTTTTATAATGCATTATAAATGCGTTATAATGTCTTATGAATGTGCACTTAATGCATTATAAACTAGAAGCACTCGGAGAGCGCAGACCTCCGCCAAGGCTGATCAGTGGCCCCCCCCATGGGCCCCCCCACCCCCGATCACCACCAAAATTTAATCATTTCTTCCTTATCCCATTTCCAACAAACCCTGAAAATTTCATCCAAATCTGTCCATAACTTTTTGAGTTATGTTGCACACTAACGGACAGACAAACAAACAAACAGACAGACAAACAAACAAACAAACCCTGGCAAAAACATAACCTCCTTGGCGGAGGTAACTAGACCTTCAAGTAAAGTGTTACCCACTGCTCTGACATGTAGTTTCTGAAACTTAATAATGCCTTATAAACCTCAATAATAAGTTACAGGATGACTTTAAGAGCTTTTAGTAAAGTGACAACACTGTATAAGGTTATTCGCAATTGTATGATATTATAACACAAGTATGATGACGTATGAGCGGTATCTGCTGGCTCTGAGTAAAGTGTAAGTCAAAAATTATACATGGAAGTGTAGTAACTCTTTATTTTGCAAAAACAAAACATTAAAAGAACAGAGACAGTAAATAGAAGTGTTACATGTTGCTTTTTACATAAATTAAAAATTATATGGCAGCTCTACATCTTTGTTAAATCAAACACATACTTTTTTTTTTTTTTTTAAATAAAAATAAAAATGAAATCCCTAAAATAGATGGGTATAGGGACCAGTGACAAAACCTAATAAAAGTTCCCCACCTAAAAAAATAAATTCCTTCACACTGCTTCTGTGCCAGAATCCAAATCACCCAATGTTTATCCGATAACTTTAAAGTTAAAACCAAGCATCTGAGGAACTAAACAATGCACTTTCAAGAACAAACCATAAGTTTAATTTACATTTAACCCTTTCATGCATGAATTATGAGAACCTTAGTCACAATTTTTTTCTTGAGTGTTTTTATTCCTCCTTAAGCATAAAAAAAACAATGTGATCAAGTTTTTTTTCTGTAGAGTTACAAAAATATCCATGCATTTAATTTTTGAAGTAAAGAAACTTGTGTTGAAAACCCAATATCAGAACGTGATATGAAAACAATGAAATAAAAACATTTTTAATGCTGCTAATCTGATGTCTTCTCACATTTTAACATATTCTAATGCTGGTAATTACTCACTTCATGAAGATAATATGCAAAAAAAAAAACCTCTTTGTCTAATAAATAACAATTGATTTACAGTAAAACATGTTAGTGCAGATCAGGTTTATCAAGAACAGTAAAGTTACAGTAATGGTCTGAATGTCAGGGTATGAGATGGTGCATAAGTGTCCACTGTGTTAGCTGATATGGAACTAAAACAACAAAACCCATGAATATACAAGAGAACAGCTGGAGAAGAACTGTCCACTGGAGTGACCTATGCATGAAAGGGTTAATGTGCAATGGGCAGTAAAGTACCATTCTCCTTCATTTCACTTATGTGCTCTTTAATCTTCCCTCTACACTTATAATACTTTATTAACCTTGGTATAAGTTGTTGTACATGATCATAAACTGTTGTAATGACTTTTATAATGCATTATAAATGCATTATAATGTCTTATGAATGTGTGCTTAATGCGTTATAAACTAGACCTTCAAATAAAGTGTTACCAAAAAAACCCAACAACATATATATATATATATATATATATATATATATATATATATATATATATATATATATATATATATATATATATATATACTTTTTTGTACTAAAACAAAAAGAAAAATTTAGAGTTGTCATGATTTCTAAGTTATTATACTATTATTTTACCAGTTTGGCCCACTTGAGGTGAAACTGGTTGAACTATCCCTGCTTTAAATGACTCCAGTGGAGCTACAGGAACTATAAATGAGCGTCCTCTGCTAATTACTAACCTTGTGCTACAGACTGTGCGACATGATTCTTGTTGGCTTCAAACATCGAGGTCACAGTCTTGTCGTTGGCATTTTGGGAACTCGTGTAAGAGGGGGGAGGTCCGGGCTAAAGGTGGAGGGGTGCACCAGCCTCTGTCGGGGGGTCAGCTGGATTGAGTGAAACGGGTCAGGGGAAGCGGTCAGCGGTGGGTAGATGAACGCCGTTCCACCACTTACATGGACGGAAACGCACATTCATCTGTCAGATCGGCTGCTCCCTCTGTTTCACGTTCAGGCCAGATTTAACTCATTCAAGTCTAATCTAAAGGAGTTCTGCAGCCTTCAGTTAGTTTAACAGTTAGTTTAACCTGTTCTAACCTTAAGCCTAAATTAGATATTTAGGTCAGGCTTAAAACAGAAACAAGTGTGAGAGAAAAATGCACGTGTTAAAGTTAATCTGAAAGGAAATGTCTGTTTATCATGTGACTGTAAAACTCAAAGTTCATGGCCAAAATGTACTCCTTACCTTAACCCGTAAACACCCAAACATCCATGTGTACCTAAACCACCTACGGATGTAACTGTTTAATCAGCTTGATCACAATCAAGGGTACCAAAAAGAGTGCACATATAGATAAAAAATAAGAATGCTCTATCAAAAAATCAGACAGGCCATTTTATTTGTCTGATATTTCTCTTTTAAAGTCCAAAATATTTTTGTATTATGGTGTCTACTAAAAATTTGGCAGGCTTGTACCCCTGTCAAATCAGAAATTATTGGGTGTACGGACACTCCAGCCTAATAGCCTCCATATTTAATGCCTACAAAGATATACAAATGTTTCAGCACTCAGGATAATCATGCATTGTTTATTGCATAGATGTCGTGTCCAAAGCATGCGTGCTGAAAAATTCCATATATTGACAGAAACAATAAAATTAGACCCACATATTTTGAATATGGTGTACAGACACTACTTGGTGTACGGACTCTACAAGACTGGAATGGAAATCTGGCTTAGCACATGGTCGCATCTGTGTTAGATCTGTAACTAAGTCTTCCTGGTACAGGAGGAAATAAACATTTGTGAACAAGTTATAACAATATATCTATAAGGCATATACGACATATTATTGATGGAAGTATATTGGTGTACGGACACTACATGAGTTTTGGTGAACAACGCACCATTGAAAACATGCGGTTGGACGTAAACATCCGTTTGACACATTGTTACCAAATTTTCTGCAGCCAGGGAGCAGACCAAAATCTGTGTAGTTGTGCATATTTAGTCCTAATAATACTGAAATAACAGGTTCCCATTCTATTATTACAATTAAAGGGCTGTAAAAGAAGGGTTTTCAGAACAAAATGGTTGATTGTCTTAATACTGAAAATAAGAATTGATAATCAAACAGCTGTTCAACAAAAATGATCAATTAATGAAAAACAATGTGTTGCGTGTGTTTTGTTGTAAAAAAGGACACAGGAGTTGTTTAGTAATCATTTATTGTGTTACAAACATTATGTACAATAATTTTGCTCTTATAACAATAAAATTGTGCACATGTTTTCACGCTCATTGGGTCGCCATTTTATCAGTTTTTATCCGATTTTCTTCAAATTTGGAGGATTGCAAGATCTAGTAATAAGATGGCCAAAGAAACATTTTGGGAATGGTTTTGGGGGTATCTTTTTACAATACTGGTTAATAACTGATGGAAATATACTTGTACACCTTGATTGTGATCAGGCCGAATACCTGTTGATCTGCTAATCCTGTAGATTTTTTATTTTTTAAGTATCCTAAAAACTACTTTTTGGGAGATACTGTTAATTGAACTAGGTCCTGTATAACATGTATGTTGTTTTTGTTTTGGAATTGTGATGAATGGTTTTTAGTTGTTGTTTGTGTTGTTTTGTGTGGGGATGTTTTTGGTAATTTGTGTATTGCAGTGTAAGGACAATTGTGTTGGATGTGGACTCCAGGAAAAATAGCGATGGCCTAAGCCAAAGCTAATGGAGGTCCAAATAAATGAAATTAAATCAATATACATGTAAATACATGTATAAAATACAGTTTGTCATCTTCTCATGGTCATCAGATATGACCCTTTTGGATGTTCAGAGGCTCCGTAATTACAATGGAAACACTGTCATCTTCTACAACACAGGTGTCAAACATGCGGCCCGGGGGCCAAATTCGGCCCGCTAAACAGTCCAGTCTGGCCCTTGGGTTGAATTTGTGAAATGCAAAAATTGCACTAAAATATTAACAATCCTTTTAGTTCAGGTTCCACATTCAGACCAGTTTATTCTCAAGTGGATCAGACCAGTAAAATACTATTATAATAACATATAAATAATGACAACTCCAAATGTTTCTCTTTGTAAATGTAAATATATTCATGTATTTACACTAAAACAAAGTATAATTTTGCAAGAAATGTGAACATCCTGAAATGTCTTAAGAGAAGTAAGTACAGTTTTAACAATATTCTGTCTGTTATTAAATGTTTTGTGTATTTGTGGACCCACTGTGATCTATAAGTTATAATGTACATATGTAAATGATAAACTGAGGCAGAATATTGTTAAAATTACACTTATTTTTTCAGTTTGTTCATGCTATTCACATTGTTTGAAAGGATAGTTTGTAGATGTAAACCTTTTCATAATGTAAATTCACTTTTTTCGCTCTAAAACATAGAGAAATGTTTGGGGTTGACTTTATTTATATAATATTGTGTTATTATTTTACTGGTTCGGCCCACTTCAGATCAAATTTAGCTGAATCTGGCCCCTGAACTAAAATGAGTTTGACACCTCCGATCTACCACATTGTAAAACTGTAAAACCCATGGAGTTGGATCAATGACAGTGGATGGAGACACTTGGTTTATGTTCAGTTAATGATAGATTTGCTCAAAAAGTTACTTTTTCTTCAGTTTTCTCTGTTTCTGATTTAATAACCCTCAACTTTAATTTTATCAACATCTACATGATCAGTGAATTAAATATAGGAAAATACCAGATTTTCACTGAAAAATACAGAAGATGATATTGCAATAAATGGTAATAAATTACTTTTAATTAAATGTAGAGAAAAAATCATTTGGGAATTGCCATAAAAGTGTCACTGGGTCCTTATGGGTTAAAATGAGACTGGTGAATGGTCAGAATCATAGTCATAATCATCTCTTAATCATCTTAATCTGGTACTGATCTGCCGTGGCGGGGTAAGAAGGTGGGGTAATGAGAAGCTTAGGCCCGGTTAGCCAATCACAATGCACAATGTGAGACAAAAGACCAATGAGCTTTCCTCTCATAGTGAGCAGCCAGACAGGAAACAGGACAACTGTGTGTACTTTTCATCTGTGTATCTGGTGTTAGTGTGATTAGTGTGATGGTTTATGTTCTGTCTGCTGTTGGATAAATATCTACCGGACATTATTCAACAGTGTCTGCCTGCCTGCCTGCCTTTCATACACACTAGTTACCTCCACCAGGAGGTATTGTGATCCCTTTGCTTTGTGTGCTTGTTTGTTTGTTTGTTTGTAAGCAACTTTACGGGAAAACTATTCCAACCATCTTTACCAAATTTTACCCACAGACAGGCCTTGGCCAGTGGTTTCCAACCTTTTTTGCCTCGTGACCCCGTTTCAACATCACAAATTTCTGGCGACCCTAGACGTTCAAAATATAGACCTTTTTTTGCTAAAACTAATTTGTTTTTCATCATGTAATAATTTGCTATACTATGTTGCAAATAAACATTTCTAGTAATTGTTAAAAAATTAAAACTTACTAATAAAAATTTACATTATATAGTCTACATGTCACTTAAAATTAACATTTATTTGTAACATATTATAGCATTTATACATATATATATATATAAAAATGATATATATAAATTATATATATATATATATATGTGTATATATATATGTGTGTATATATATATATATATATATATATATATATATATATATATATATATATATATATATAAATTATTAGAAATTTCAGGCGACCCCAGACAATCAAAACAGAGACTTTTTTTTTTTGCTGAAATTAATTTGTTTTTCATCATGAAATAGTTTGCTATACTATGTTGCAAATAAACATTAATTTTAGGCAACATTTAGGCAATATAACAGTGTTTTTAAACCTTGGGGTCGGGACCCCATGTAGGGTCGCCTGGAATTCAAATGGGGTTGCCTGAAATTTCTAGTAATTGATAAAAAATTAAAACTTACTAATAAAAATTGACACTATATAGTCTAAATGTTGCCTAAAATTAACGTTTATCTGCAACATATTATAGCATATTATAGCAATTTTTTTAATATAAATTATTAGAAATTTCAGGCGACCCCAGACAATCAAAACAGTCATTTTTTTGGCTAAAATTAATTTGTTTTTGATCGTGTAATAGTTTGCTATATGTTGCAAATAAATGTTAATTTTAGACAACATTTAGACTATATAATGTAAATTTTTATTAGTAAGTTTTAATTTTTTTTTATTTTTTATAAATTACTAGAAATTTCAGGTGACCCCAGACATTCAAAATGGAGGCATTATAGATATTATATATCAAAAACAAATTCATTTTTGCCCACAAAAATGTCTCTGTTTTGAATGTCTGGGGTCACCACAAATTTGTGATGTTAAAATGGGGTCAGGAGCCAAAAAAGGTTGGAAACCACTGCTATATAATGTACATTTTTATGAGTAAGTTTTAATTTTTTTTTTTTATCAATTACTAGAAATTTCAGGCAACCCCATTTGAATTCCAGGTGACCTCACATGGGGTCCCGACCCCAAGGTTGAGAAACACTGGCCTAGGCCCTGGGATGAACCCATTACATTTTGGGCCAAGTAGGCCAAAGTTCAAGGTCACAGCAAGGTCACAAAATCTCTTTTCCTCTCTCTCATCATTGAGCAATTTTCGAAAATTCATAAAAAATTCAAAACGACTCTGATTAGCCTCCAGTTTAAACCACCTGTAGCTTAAAACAATATATTGTATCTGGCACAAAATTGTCCACATCCACTGTGGAATGTGGACTCTGTGGACATTTCCATTTAACATTGAAAATCCCATTTACGACACATTTTTCATTATAACTAAACAAATACTGATTGGAATTGAATATAATTGGACAAACACATGACTGGTACCAAGCTTCTTCTGCTGTATGGAACAACCTTGAAACTGTTTCATTTAAAAAAGAAATAGTCCATCCACACATGCACACCGTTCGGGGTGCTTGGCGGAGGTTTGCGTTCTCTGAACACTGGTTGTGATTGTGTAACTGATTTTGTGTTATTGTCGGTGTCAGAGGCTCAGCCAGTTGTGTTCACTTGTCCACAGACACACAAATGCAGACTCAGCTCATGTTGCTCACATGTCGTTTCACTGCCCAGGGTCATGAATACTCACACAGCTACACTTTAAACACTATTAATACACACACTCCTGTCACCATCTGTGATCATTTAGAATTATGTCACTGGTGTTAAAAGCATCATGACTTCATTCAGTTGGTATTATTATTATTATTATTATTATTATTAGTGTTATAATTAAATATAAATCTGCATTTTGTTAAAGTGCATTAAATCATTATTTATTGGCTCAGATATCCATTATCTATTACAGTGAATAAGTGAATATCTAGTTATAATATACAGTAGAAGAATGCACAAAATAAGATATTATAGTAATTACTTAATTAATACAGACTATCGTGATTAGGAGATATTATCACATTTATTGATTGAATTTGTAGTAAATATTTAACCTGTTAAACCCTGACCATATTTTCAGGGGAAAAACGCCTAAAAAGACATACCCAAAGTAAATGAAGAATTACTTCACAATAATAAGGTTCATATGGATGTTCTTGGCGTCTATGGACATTTACAGACCTCACAGAATCTATTCCCATTGTCTAAAATATTCTATCTATTACTATGCCTGAGTAAACTGTAACAAACTAAAAGAGAAATTGGAATTTTTTTTATCCTCGCCTGTTTTTTTTTCGGCTGGATTGACGATGATATGCATAAATTAATTGTTCGTGTCGGAGATTTTTAATAGCGTATATTTCACCCCACAAAGATTAAAAATCATGTTTGAACATTAAAGTTTGCACTAAAATACACTTTTGATGTACTTTTATTAACATTAGGGTCTAAACTTTGAGCAAAAGTTAAAAAAACATTTGTTGTCCTGATTTATTATATTTTTATAGTAGATGAATATTAATATAATTTTTTCAGCCTGCGGGCGGGCTGATAGGGCTATTAAAGTGCATATAAATATTAGAGTTTATATTAAAAACAGTTGATTATGCAAATCTGATTGTGTGAGGTGACTAAAAAAGTGTATGTAAATGGTTTGTGTGAATGTTTTGTATTATTGTAAAAATATACAGAAAAAAAGTGTGTTAACAAAGCAAAGGAAGCAGGATCCTTCCTATATATTACTATATAATGCACGTTCTGTGTCTGGTGTCTGATCGATGTCTGATCGACGTTGCAGCACAGGAGGGCGTTTGTACGGATTTTCCTCAGCCGTCACAGGCTCGATCGCCGCCAAACTCACCAAATGAATAAAAACATTACCTGACTGTCTACTAGGCAAAATTTTATGTCCATATTCAAAAGTTGTGAGGTATGCTGGGCGATTTTAGCCTCTCATGCTATTGTACAATGGCACCACGAGTATAATGCCGTTAGTTAATTTAACCCTTTCATGCATAGTGGTCACTACAGTGGACAGCTATTCTGCAGCTGTTCTCTTGTATATTCATGGATTTTGTTGTTCTTTTCGTTGTTTTTTTTGTTTTTTTGTTTTTTTTACACATATCTTTATTAAAGTTTTAAGACACTACATATCTTTTCTGACATGAATTGGTAACATTATGTAGATCTCTCCTGAGGATAAACCCCCAGAAACACAAGCCCTCCCCATAGTTTTCACACAATTTATCAGTAAATACATGTTTCTGTGCATCAAAAATTAAAACGTGTGGTGTCCAGCTGAGTGGACAGTTTTGCAACTTCATGAAAAATAGGTTCATAAGAATTTTTTTTTAATGTATTTTTACATTTTTTTCAGTTATTTTTATTTTATTTATTTATTTTTCAGAAGAAAATTTTTAGTCGCATTGTTTTTTTTCATGCCTAAAGAGGAATAAATACACTCAGGAAAAAATTTTGATTAAGGTTCTCATAATTTGTGCATGAAAGGGTTAATTAATAGTTTGTAAAAAAAAAAAAAAAAGGGCTGGACGTCTATACACTGCAAAAATCCAAATCTTACTAAGTGTGTTTTTCTCATTTCTAGTCAAAATATCTCATCACACTTAAAATAAGACAGAATCACCTAAAGAGTATGAGTCAGGGGTCGTCAGAAATTTGTGATGTTAAAATGGGGTCATGAGTCAAAAAAGGATGGGAACCACTGAACTAACTAAAGGGAAATGAACACAACAACAATAATGATCATAATCATAATAATAAAGGTGTGCACTAACTTTTCCTTATGCTTTTTTTCTTGATATTATATTATTATTATTATTATTATTAATTAACATTTTTACTATGAATAATAAACTGTACAGATTTTACAGATGATCTTAAATCTGTGACTTCAATTAACAGACGATGTTTCACTATTTGCGTTTGTTTTTCACAGATATAACACAACTTCAGCTGCACATCTTTTTAGGAGTTTTCTGATCATGATGTTTTGTTGTTGCTACAGAACTGCTCATTGCTTAATATCTACTGATGTGTGAGTGATATTACATGTGTTTTAGATGTATCCTGATATTTTAAAAGTGAATTCAGTCTATGTTGTTGAACACATTTATTAAACTGTGTTTCTCTTATGCTTTTTGGCTCATAATTAAAAAAAAAAAAAAACATTATTTTTCCTACTACGCCCTTAATTTTAGCCGTTCTAACAGAGGTACGTCAGTATTCTGTCAACCCTGCTTTCTGACAGCTTGTGAATTCTTTAAGCCTGAAAGAAGGTTCAGAAATGTTGATAACAAGCAGCCGTGTTCTTATATAATGAAGTGAGCAGAGCTTTGATTGGTCCGTCAGACCCAGAGTCCTGCTGAGAGTAAAGGGAAACAGGCCAGAGAGCAGCAGAGGCTGTAAAACACAAGAGGAAAAAAACAAAAAAACATCTACCGCCAACTGAAGCTTAACAAAACAATGGAGTACAACAGCTGCACCTCCACGACTCCCAGTATTTTCATGGGCTTGGAATGTATTGCCATGTATTACCATATTTAACTGCCCATAGTTCCTACACTCTCATGATAGCGGATGCTTTTATGACAGTACGCCACATTTATGCCTGAAAACAAAATCCAGAATCTGAAATGAAATCATTTCTACATCCGTAATCGATAAAGTCTGTTTCCTTTATGACCCAGTAGATGAAGTATCTCCTTACTGAGTGACTACATTTGACATGGTTTATTTGTCTTTTCCCTGTTGATCGTGCACAGTAAACACGAGTAAACATGTGGTAGTTTGACTTTGTCCAGTTCAGCCCCTTCCCTCTGCACCACCCACCATACGGTTAAGAATACAATAAGAATATAGTAAGAATACAATAAAAACATAATAATACTGTTAATACTGTTAATAATAATAATGATAATAATAATAATAATAATAATAATAATACTGTTAAGAATACTACTGTTAAGAATACTGTTAATAATAATACTTTTAATACTGTTAATAATAATATTATTAATACTGTTAATAATTTTACTGTTAAGAATATTACTTTTAGTGCTGTTAATAATACTGCTAATAATAATACTGCTATATTCTTAACAGTAGTATTACTGGTAATAATGATACTGTTAAGAATACTGTTAATACCAATACTGTTAATAATACTACTGTTAATACTGTTAATAATAATACTGTTAATACTATTAATACTTCTACTGTTAATAATAACAACAATACTGTTAATAATACTACTGTTAATACTGTTAATAATAATACTGTTACTACAGTTAATAATAATGCTGTTATGAATAATACTGGTATATTCTTAACAGTATTATTACTGGTAATAATGGTACTGTTAAGAATACTGTTAATACTACTGTTAATAATACCAATACTGTTAACAATATTACTGTTGATAATACTGTTAATAAGACAGAAGGGCCAGGGGTGTGTGTGAGTGTGTGTGAGTGTGTGTGCGTACGTGCGTGCATGCGTGTGTGTGTGTGTGTGTGTGTGTGTGTGTGTGTGTGCGTGCGTGCGTGTGTGTGCGTAACCTTGGATGAGGTTTCTGACCACATCGGCTGTTTCTGTTTGCTTGTTTGAGTCCAAGTGTAAGTACACAAAATGACGCAGAGAGGACATCACTGAACTGCTTTCACTGGCTGCACTGACTCACACTTTGGAGAGATATCAAAGTGAAGACAACTGAGAGAGAGAGAGAGAAAGAGAGAGAGAGCAGTGTGTATAGTGTGTATAAGGAACCTGTTAGTAGTGTTAACAGGACCAGTTAGACCTTGGCCTTTGCATTTCTGTTGTGACTTTCAGAGTAAAACTGTTCATTGCAAAGATTACTGTTCATTTCACAGAGTAAAACACAAATGCATTAAATACATTAGTACTAATATTTACAGATTTAATGAAACAGTAACCGTTTTGTTCAGATCAGTGGTTCAGTAGTCCTTATTAGACGTTACCAAACAAAAATAGGACCGATGGCCTGTTCTATCAAGAACCAATAACAACTTGAATTTGTGAGGTTATCAGGTTCTGCTGCTATGTTACAGTCCTGTGGTGTTGATGCAGGAGATCAATTTCCCAATACGAGTGGGTGGTACTTTCACTGGAGGAGAACTCAACTAATTAAATGAAAGTCCATATATGACTTCCTGTCAGTGCTCAGTTGTAACTATATTGATATCTGTAAACATTTACATGGAATAAAGCCATGAGAATATGGCCCATTGTAAGTAAAGGCAAATTTTTAATGTTTCACACAGACAAATTCAAAAATCAAAATTTGTCAAAACTGTAACAAACTTTGCAGACATTGTTGAAAGGAAATTACACAAAAAAATGTAAATGAATCCAGTGGTTAAATGAGTCCAGTTTTTTCAGAGAAGATTGTTGAAATCTATACATTGGTGACCTTGAGTTTTACCCTTCAAGGTCACACAAGGTCAAAGGTCATGGATCCAAATGAAAGTCCATATTTGACTTCCTGTCAGTGCTCAATAGTAACTATAATGATATCTGTAACCATTTACATGTTATAAACCATTAAAATATAGATGATTATAAGGAAAGGCACATTTTAATATTTGAAAAATTCATCAAAAATGCAAAAATCTAAATATCTCAAAACTATGAAAAACTGTCGTAGACATTGTCCAGAGGAAGCTATGAATAAAATTTGAAATGAATGAAGAAAATGCTAATGAAGATAACGATGACAACGATGAAGACGACGCCGGACACAATAGTTTATGGCCTATATATCCTATATAAAAATGACAATAAAGGCAAATTAAAGATGGAACCTGACGAAAGCGTGTCAACGTCCTGATCCATCCAGTGGTCTCGCAGTAGTCTGATGGATGAAAAACATGTGAATCATAATCTTCAGCCTTTCCAACCATCAGATCTGAACCCGACCCAACACCTATGGGAAACGTTGGACCGATTCCGTCCACCACCAACATCCAAACACCCAATGAGGGAATGTCTGTTGGATCAGCGTTCAAAGAATCAAAGCACATTTAATCTGTTCTGGAGGCTCATGCTGACCAACACCACACACTGATTCAGATTTCACTCCAATGATGATGTTTCATGCAGTTTGTTCGCATGAGAAACGTAGAATTTACGACCGTTACAGCCCAGTTCTGATGTCAAATACAGGCTCAACATTAAGAGCAATAAAGCAATGTAGAAAAGATAGTAAAAGAAGAGTTTAAAAGAGGCAAAGAAGATAAAAAAAAGGACACAAATAGGACATACTGAAGATATCCATAACTCACATCCTCTACAGGTTGTGTATTACAGAGGTGTCCAAAGTATTCATTCCTCAGGTAGAAGTACAGATACTAGGGTTTAAAAAGACTTCTGTAGAAGCTGAAGTATCAACTCAAGCTTTTTAATCAAGTAAAAGTGTAAAAGTATTGGTTTCAAAACTACTTAAAGTATAAAAGTAAATGTAAGAGGAAAAAAAATGCCATTAGGACAAAAGTTTAGGCGGCGCCACAGGAGCCTATAGTGCACGACCCCACCTCCTCAAAAACATTTTTCTAAAGGCCATAATGGGTACGGTTACATGATGTTTTTTAAATCCGATTTATTTTTCCAGAAGAAATTAATCCTCAACTAAAGTACTTTCTCTTCTGTTCACATGGAAATGTTAAACACAAATAAAGGTTTGCATGACAAACGTTTATTCGGTTCTTGCAGCCCTTCTGTTAGCTTAGCTTAGCATAGTCACTGCATTTCCATGGTCACATGTAGCCAGTTTTTTAAAGGTGATTTGTTGTCTTTTGTAAGTGATTTTGTGAAATCCAAGTCTCCCTAATTATTTCTTTAGGTCCGCGACTTACTGCACTCATACAATCTTGGGACTGTTGTGTTGATGTAAGTTGGAAAATCTTTTTTGTTGGAAGGGATGCATGCGCTAAATTAGCTTTGCTTTACCGTTTTAGCTTTGCATTAGTTTTTATTTCCCGAGATTTTATTAGTGCAGTAAGTCACATCGCCATGATTGGAGTCTCAATTTGTGATCATATTGACCCCAGCGGACTAAAGTAATGATTAGGGAGAACTGAATTTTACAAAATTACTCATAAAATACTAAAAATCACCTATAAAAGCCTGGCTCCGTCTGACCATAGGAATGATGCGATTATGCTAAGCTAGGCTAACGAAAGGGCTGCAAGAACAAGGCAATCAGTGCACTGCGGTGCAAACTGATTTGCCCACTTATCGAACTCATTAGTGCATGACAAATGAATGAATAAAAAACAAGTGGTGAACTCTTCCTTCAGGGTTTTCCAGGCTGGTAGATCCCATCAGAATAGCCCACTGGAACGGTTTGGGTTGACTAGACTGCACTGTATATTCTTCCGCCAGCGCAGAATGTGTGCGTCATCGCGACAGGACAAGACAACGAGCATGTGCAGAATGGCAGGAATAAAGTCCAAACGGAATAAAGGGTTTACATGTCCGAGGAATAATTTAGATTGGAATTAAAAGGGGATTAAACCAGTGACTTTAATCGGGTTTAAATTTAATCGCAACTTTTCTCTTTCAACTGGAATAAGGTTTTTACATGGGCATCTGAAATAGGATCTAACCTTTAATCAGTTTAAACCAGGAATAAAAGTTGTCATGTAAACTCATGGAATGACTATAATTAGGGATGCACCAATGCCGATACCAGTATGGGGTATCGGTCCCATACTGATGGCGTGTACTTGTACTCATACTCATAAAAGTGCTCCAATACAACCACACTGATACCACTTACAGCCAGGGCACAGTTTGTTGTTGGGGGTGGGGGAGATCACCCCCCCTTTGGGTTTTACATCCCTTCTTCTGCTAAATGAATTTCATCCTCAGGGGGTATTTATTTACATTTATGCAAGATTTTATATGTTACATTGAAACACATAATATATAAATATGTGAAATCATTAATAATTTTGTCACAGTACAGAGCATAAATATGAACATTCTGACAAAAACATTTTCATCGACTGCTGTGAAACCAGTAGGAAATGACATTGTACTTTTCTGTTCTGCGGTTTTCTTTCCTAAGGACTGACTTTCAAATGCACTTAAACACTGAAAGATGGAACCATTTAGAAAACTGGTGAAGTTAAGTACAGTCGGTTAGAAACAATTTTGGGGCCAGTTTTGAACTCTTAAAGTGTCTATATTAAAAACGGTCGTCATGGTGATGTGCGTGCGTACATGTGTGCTATCACATGTCACTTGTCAGACACGTGAAAATGGACGATTAAAGTATGTTTTATGTCCGATTTTGTAAGTGTCAAAGATTTGTTGTTAACAGTCCGACACACACAGATACCGGATACTTGTGAATACACACACGTGAAAACTAACAAATGGACGCTCCATCTTTGCTCATCCGTCCACATAAAGAAGTCTCTATCGACCGTTCTGGACTAAATGTGAGATGTGCTGGATGTGATTTTCTCATCTCATTGTGGTTCTGGAGCGTGATGTGGGATCGTTTTACTGAATGAATGGTTTCTCTTGGAAATGTCCAGGGCTGGTCTGACATTCATATAAAAGTGGGGAAAATTAACTGGAGCGCACACACACACATACACACAGATACACACACAAAACGTACATACACAAGGCCAGAAAATAGTCGGACCACAGAAGAAACTGTAACGCTAACCAGGAAATGTTGGACGATGATGACAGTTTCTGGAAAACACATTTTCTGACTGGCCGTGCATCTTCTTACATAATTCTCCCACAGAACTATTGTGCATTGTAATAAGCGTCGTAGTGAGTGTGTGAGTGATTGGGTTAAACAACGCTTTCAGTCTTTGGCTGCGTTTCTTATTGACTTTAAGCAGGCGAGCAGAGCCTGAAGGTTTTGTGCCAAGTACAGCCTAATCAGTCCTGTAATTGGTCTGAGCCATCGACAGCGGATAATAAAACTACAGTCAACTCTCAGTCCCCGCTCAGATAAGTGTGTAAAAATACACAAACACACACTCCGCTGTGCATGGTTGCATAAGCATGCACACAAACATACAGCGTGACTCTGTCGCTGCTGGATTCTTAGCATGTGGTTGTATTTAAAGCTGTGTCTTCACAACGCAGCTCAGACACACACACACACAACCCCCCTGTTTGTGTATACGTATGTGTGTGTGTGTGTGTATGCGTGTGTTTCTACGTCTCTTCCTCTTGGATATCCAACCCCTGAAGTCTTGACAGCGTCTCAGTTTCTGTACATTCCTATGTAACAGAGAAAGTGGCGATCCCAGGGGAGGCACTGTTTTATAACAAACACCACTATCCCAGGCTTCAGTATTAAAGCAGCCGCTCCCAGTGAAAAGCAGACAAACCCAGATGGAAGAGACGTCTGCACACACAGGGGTACAAAGTGTTGAGACAAACCGTCTTCAAACCGTCGTCTCCTGCTTCTGTGTGTTCGATCTGGGCTCAAAGAAGTATCATTTAACTTTTGGCACAGCTGACTTTGACACATAATGTTTTGAAATGCTGGATATTTTGGCTCATATTTTTATTCTAGTAGTTGAATGTTGTCAGCCTGCGGACACGATTTAATATTCTCTGAACATTCATAAGCTTTTTTACCTCAACCGTTCAGGCCTAAAAACTGAACTGCACTGCTGGGCGTTCAGAGCCCAGAGCACGGCTTCCTGCAGAGCACGACACAGCGATGTGGGAGTTGGGGTTGGCATTAATGAAGTCAAACAAAAAGACATATACACAGCAGAAGAGTGCAAATGTGTATTAATTTATGGTTCGGACCTGATGGAGAGCATTATTCAGAATTAGATCCGAGGTCTGTGGAGGTGCGGCTTGGTCTGCTGGTTCACTGCAGTTTAGAGTGTGACAGGTTAAAGTGACTTATATTTTTGTAACTTAAAAAGCACATTATTTCTTTGAGATGTTCTTAATGGGTTATTAAAACACCTGGTTGTTCTCAGGTATTATTATAGATTTGTATGTATTGGTACAAGTGACAGCTGCTCGTCTTTCAGACAGGGGAAGCTCATTATCGGCTTACATCAAAAAATGGTCAAGTTATTTAAACATAAATTCGGCCCTCCGTTCCTTTTTAAGAAAATGGTCAGTGACCTTATCGTACCAACTGAACAAGAAAACACTGAAATTATGTTAAATTGAAACAAGGAAGTACAATGACTGTGTTTTATTTACAGTGCAAGAAATGAACAAGTAATTTCGTAGTGGTTTCTCTCTCCATTTCACAGCAGAATGCACGATAGTATTAAACTGAACTGTGTCAGTGAAGGAGTAGATCTCAAAATAGCTGTCAATCAAATGGGATTCAGCCTTTTGACTGATCCTCCAATCAGCATGTGGAAGCCCAGCGTCCAGCCCAGCCGAGCTCCGCCCACAGCTCCATTCACCTCCAGAGATGCCAGGCGTCCGGGGGTGGGACAACATTGTGGCATTTATCCAATTACCGTCCAGTTTTGAGGCAATGAAAAAAACTGTTCCACTCAGTCCCATTGAAGTGCATGGACGCTGAGCATCTACGGACAAATGCACTGAGCAGAGATCGAATGAGAAAACAGCGCAACGGGAATGTATGAGAAGTGAACAACATCGAGTCTGATGATTTGTGATAAAGCTGATTCTGAACAAACTCGTCTTTGACATGAATGTGTTCTAACACATTTGTAGTCGATGAAATGTCAACACAACCGTACATATTTAACCATTTAATTTTCGTAATTTTAGGGGAAGCTTCCCTTGCAGTCTATGAGAAATCGCCACTGATTGGTACTGAAGTGCATGGGTGCAGTATAGTTACATTTATGTTTAGTTAATGAGGGAAAATATGGGTTTATATAAATTTAATTTTATATTTAAAATTGTTGTTATTAAAATCGTTACATATTTTCTTTAAAAATCTAATGCATTTACAAAGGTTTTATTTTAAACAAGTGATGTACTATTTTGTTTGTTTCATGTCTGGTCAATTGATGCTGTCTAGAAGGAAGTTGTTGTACGCATGTGCGTCGCTGAGATGACTGTTGTAATGGCGGCTGTTGAATAAATCACAGACGAGTGAGGACATGTAGCGAGTCCGTGGTCATTTCAGTAACACATACAACGCAGCTATCTCCCTCGAACGTCCGAGTGGAGAGCGCAACAAGAGCGCCTCCACGCCCCACAGGAGCCGGGGCTTTGAGGGCACTAAGCGGGGCTTGGAGGTCGGAGCACAGCTTGGGTCTGAGTTTTGTAAATAAAAGTAGTTCCATGATCCTTAAACGGAACTGGTTCCGAGGTCCAGTGTCAAATGTACACAGCGCCCCTCCATACCACCAAACCCACCACAGTCAGCATGGAGGTGGAGAGTGGCTGCTGACGCCACTCTCCTGCACCACTTACTCTGTGAATTCATTTTGGAATTATGGTAGTTTTTTTGCAGGGCAGGCCATGAAAATGAAAAAGTCCTCTGTCCTCTGTCCTCTGTTTTCTTTTTGATTGTGTCATAAAATGTGCAACATGAATAAGAAAATGAAAATGCAGACTGGATAATTTATTACTCATTTTATTTATGAGTCAAATCATGCAGCCACAGTCTTAAAATGAAAAAGCATTTTTGCTAATGAATTTGAATTTTTGAATTTTAGATTTCAAATTGAATTTTGTTAACTATTTGCTGGGGCATGTTTTGAAAATTAAATCTAAAATGTGTTTTCTTTTTCTTTTTAATTAAGTGAAAGAACAAGCAGTTTTGAATAAGAAAAGGAAAATGCAGATTGGATAATTATAAATAATTTTATTTATGAGTCAAATAATGCAGCCACATTCTTAAAATGAAAAAGCATTTCCTCAAATGCATCTTAATTTAGATTATGGTAACTAATCACTTCCATAGTTTTTATGTTCGGTTATAGATATCTTTGCTGAAAATGTGATTTCTTCTTCAGTTTTCTCTGATTTGACATAATAACCTTTGAATTTACCCTGAGTTTTCATGAACATCTATATTAAATGTAGGGAATTAGATATTGAAAAATACATGATTTGCACAGAAAAATGCAAAATACAGAGGATAATATATAATAAATGGTGGTAAACCACTTAAGAAAGATTAAATAGAGAGAAAAATTCATTTGAGAACTGTCACAAAAGTAGCACTGGGTCTTCATGGGTTAAAGGTTGCAAATAAAATACATGAGACCAGAATAACTCCTGCATATAAAAAAAAAAAGACTTAGGGCCAGATCTACTAAAGGTTAGCATGAATAAAAAATGTGTGCAAACTCATTGCATGTGCAAAAAAAATGTACAAACTGATTTACTAACAGTGCGCGCAAAGGGTTGCGTCTTTCAAAGGTGCAAAATAGCGTGTCTGCATCCAGTTAGTACATTTGCCACAATGAATATGCAGTATGGGGCGTTTACACACAATTGCGTGTGTGCTGGGAGGAGAAAATGTAAATATATTAATTTGGCAGACGGAAAGCGATTTATCAAACCCAAAAGCAACTTTGCTCATAGAAACTGCGTCTATATTTACCACATCTCTAAGGGAGGTGCAAACAGTTTGGATGCGTAATTGCACACATGGAAGTGGTTAGGAAACAAAGAAATGATGAAACAAGATGCAGAGAACGCATTTTTCACCCTCGTGTGAACATTTTTGGAATGATGGAAGAAAAACTAATTGAGATGTTTGCGCCCCCCCACACACACACTTTATGGGACTCTTTTCCACTTGATCTGATGAGTGTGTTTAACCCTTTCATGCATGAATTATGAGAACCTTAGTCAATATTTTTTTCTTGAGTGTTTTTATTCCTCTTTAGGCATGAAAAAAACAATGCAATTGATTTTTTATTTTTTTTTAATGAACCTAGTTTTTTGTGGAGTTACAAAAATGTCCACTCAGCTGGACACCATGCATTTAAGTTTTGAAGTAAAGAAACATTTATTTAAAAAAAAATCATCATAAGAAAGTGATATACTGTGTGAAAACTATGAAATAAAAACATTTTTAATGCCGCTAATTGCTAAATTGCTACTGTTTTCTCACATTTTTATCACACTCTAATATTAGTTATTACTCATTTCATGGAGATAAAATCCTCCTGAGACTCAGGAATTTGACAGTTTTAGCTTTTTTACATTAAAAATTGTCTTGATTGGAAACTGCATTATGCAACAGTTTTTTTCAGATACATTTTTAAAATCATTTTTTTAAATTTATTTATTTATTGTTTTTTTTAACGGAATGTCCTTTGCAATGCATAGCATTTTTAAAGTAAAACTGTCCAACTTTTGTCCCCTACAGAGGACAAAATGCATAGCTGGGTTTCAGTAGGATTTGCAAAAAAAAAAAAAAAAAAAAACTTTTTTTTCCAGAAAACTGTTAATTACAGTCTAATAACAATGAGCAACTGATTTACACTAAAACATGTTACTGCAGATCAGGTTTATCAAGAACAGCAAAGTTACAGTAATGGAATGAATTGCAGTGTTTGTGATGGTGTCCACTGTGTTGGCTGATATGGAACTAAAACAACCAAACCCATGAATATACAAGAGAACAGCTGTGGAATATCTGTCCACTGGAGTGACCACTGTGCATGAAAGGGTTAAAATACGCACCTACATTAGGCTACAGTTTGACTAAATTAAGTGTGCCTGACAGTCATTCAATCCAACAACCCGCCCCCCCCCCCACCCCCCTCACCTCTAAAATGAAAAATAAATGAATGAATGAGTCATGCAATACCTTTTATGACAAAACTCCTCCAGTGTTACATTTCCTTGCGTCTGGATCACTCAGTCACTGTTCCCATTAGTGCTGCTGTATCCCACAGCAGTTTTTACAGCGTATTGTCTCCAGTAGCGCACACAAAACTCTCATTTAAATAGGGCGGTCTCCAAGACTTTGCACCTGTTGACATTTGCGCAAGTAATCTTAGTAAATCACCCAAAAAACTGTGGTTCAACCCCACATGGAAAATTCTAGATTGCACATGCATATTAGTACACGTAAATTAGGACCTTATTAGATCCGGCCGTTAGTAATTTTAGAGTCCAGTGAAAGTCTATGGACACCAGGACCCTTATGCCACGTTTCCACTACGTGGAACCAGCTCAACTTGGCTCGGCTCGACTCGGTATTCCTGGAGACTGTTTCCATTACAGGATACTACTGACTTTACAGTACCTGGACGTCATAGCGATGCGGTGCATTATTTCCGTGTCGTCTGCTCAGAGAGTTGCTGAAAACTCACTTGTTGCGTGTTGTCTTGTCAGAATTTTTACATCAGCCATCAAAGACTGAACCTCCTCGACTGATCATGGTGTAGTTTTAGGCTGTTATCATGCAGATTAATGTACCGCTATATTTACTGTCAACTTCCACATCTGTTTTTTGTAAAACGGCGGGTCACAGAGAAAACTGTCTGACCAATCAGTGGTCTGCAGTGTTATACATCACGGTTTAGTATCGCTTGGAACCTCCGCGGAGGTGATACCAAAAAACTAGTACCGGGTACCAGATTCCAGGTCCTTTTTCATAATGGAAACGCAAAAAGGCAGAATTGAGTCGAGTCGAGCCAGTACCGGTACCGGTTTCTGGTTGACCTCAATACTCTTCTTATAATGTATAAAGCCCATGAACATATGCTCCCCTACAGTCTACAGAAGATGTTTGAGCCCAGGCAAAGGAATTATAATTTAAGGCCAGTGTATAAAAGCCAGTGTATCTGTGTTAGAGGGGTACATCTGTGGAATAATCTGGAGCAAAACTTAAAAATGTCTTCTTCAATCTGTGCATTTAAAAGGATGTATAAATCCACTATAATAACAAAATATAGAACATTACAGTACGCATAAAATAAGATATTATAGTTAATTGGTTATGATAAGAAGATACTATCATATTTATCGATCATTGTATTTGGAGTAAATATTTGAGGTGGATATGTATATTATAGTTTATATTGAAAATGGTTGATTATTGCAAATCTGATTGTGTATGAGGTGACTAAAAATAAAAGTGTATATGAATGTTTTTTATGGATGTTTTGTGTTATTGTAAAAAATATACAGAGGAAAATGTGTGTTAACAAAGCAAAGGAGGCGGATCTAGTTTGATTATTAGATTGTTAAAAGGGGGTGGGAGTCAGTAAGTTATACTTCTTCCCACTCCTTTTCGAGCCCAGAAAAATTGTATTTGTTTTGACCATGTTGTATGATTCTTTATCTGATGATTCTATGGCTCGAAAGAAACTACTACTACTACCATGCAGTGGAAACGCGGCATTAGATCCACTACTGATGGAACAGTACATTCATATCTACATGGGGGAAGACTCAGCACTCAACACTAGTGACAATGGAACAGAACCTTGGATGCTGCCAACAGGCTGTATTCGCCTCTTCTGTCTGTACGTTCTCAGATCTGCCAGAACGTTTCACCAGTGATCAAACGGACCAATCTGCTCTTCCAAGTTGACCAAAGTTGACATTAGGATTCGTGTAAATTTTCTGTGTCCCTGTGAGTAAATCAGTTGATTGCAGAAACCCAATGACAGCCCAAACATCTGCCTTTTCAGATCCTAAATGACTTGGGATTTAGGTTATTATTCTGGCCCACAGCCCTGGAGGGAAACTGATCTGCAGATACAAGCCTCAGCCTCATCACATCCTCGTTCAAGGCTTTTAAGGCTCAACCGAAGGCTTCACTCATCTGGGATTGGAAGGAGCTCAAGTTCTGGGGAGCACAAGTAGAAAGAAAAGTTCCAAATAAAACAAATCACTGTTTGGGAATCATCTGTGCGGTAACTCCACTGTTATTCTTCTTGTGTTTCCATGATAAAACACATCAGTGGTTAATTATCTATTAAACCTGTTCCATAAGTATGAAATCACTTCATGTACAGGCTACTTTACCTACCAATTTAATCAAATTTCACTCCGACAGAATGACATTATTCCATTATTCCTGTTTTCATGGATAACTAGAAAAGCATTCAGAGAGCGCAGACCTCCGCCAAGGCAGATCAGATTCAAATTCAAATGAACCTAATATTCAGAGTAACAGAGGACCATTGGTGTGCGTGTCAAAATAATGACTGTAAAGTGGTTTTGATAATAGTATGTTGTTGTAACAGCTGAAAGAAGGATGTTGAGGAGTGGCAGAAGGTCTCCTTGGATCGTTGAATTCACCATGAGTTGCACTGAAGGTCAATCTAAAGGCCCAACAACAGAGAGAGAGAGAAAAAAAAAATGTATTCCTTGATGAGAAACTAGGCTGTTTTTCATCTAGACTCTGGGCTATGAAAACAAATCTACACCCTTTTTCACATGGACATTGAGTTCAGTTGAATAAGCGTCTGTGTGCCTGAAGGAGAAGCTAATGGACCCAGATTGATGGTTCAGACAAAACTCTTAAAGCTCTACTTGAAGGTAGAGGAGAGGCTGAACGCTGTCTTCCTGCTCCCTTTAATCAGCCTGATTTACCCAAAAGCCAAATCTCAGCGTGGAAAAACAGGCCACTTTAACGCGGAGTTACAACCCTGAACTGCTATTAAAGCCCAGCTCCAGCATTTTCATCCTGACTGCTCACCTTTGACTTCGGTGAGTGAGGACTTACACATGAAAACGCTAAAATAATATCAGATAAATAAACCAAATAAATATGTTATTTATCTGTGTTTGAAGCTCGGGGGTTGAGTGGCGAATAAACCGTCTTGGAGTCAGAGCAGCAACTTGGGAGTGGGATCATGATGCGATTGCGTATCGGTTTCAGTAAATGTACCAAAACGCCCCTCCCACTTCAAACAAACACTTGGCAGTACACCGGCCAATTACATGAAAAGACTGAATTAGATGTGTTGAATGGGCCGAGTGTGTGGCGGTCTGAAGGGGCTGGGCTAATGTGATGGGAAGATAATGGTGAGAGGAGAGAAGGGGAAAACAAAGTAAGAGTCAGGATAAAGAAAGACATGAGTGTGGGTAGAGCGATACATCGGAATGAAAGACACAGCAGGAGTTCTGGACTGATGTCCAAGGTGGGATTTGTACCAGGTTTACAGCCGACAAAAGTCCTCCTGTGTGTTTGCCAAAGGCTCTGACTGTAGAATGTCAAACTGGTGCTATCTGATTTGACGACTCGCAAGAAGTTCAACCCCAATTAGCAGCGTTGGGCAAACTACGTCTAAAATGTAGTGAGAGATGCTACCAGTTAGTCTACCCTTTCATGAATACTGGTCACTACAGTGGACAGTTATTCTACAGCTGTTCTCTGGTATGTTCATGGATTTTATTGTTTTAGTTCCATATCAGCCAACCAGTGGCGGGCACCAGGAATTTTAAAAGTGGGGGGGCACCTGGAGGGCAAAGAAAGTGTTGGGGGGGACAAAAAAATTTTGCGCATAGCGCGAAATTAACTCTCTGTGCCTTAGCAGCTGCAATAAATAAATAAATGTACAGCCTATCCGTTACACTTTATATAGAGGGCAATTTTAGGCAAAATCAGGTAATACTTAATATATTCAAGGTATTTGTTAAAAACTACAGCATGAACAACTCAGACTTTTTGTTATGATTATTTAATAGGTACAATCTACTTTCACATATTTCTCTAAAAACATCAGAAAAAACATGCAGCAACAAACAGCAGTGCCAATGTATGCAAGTTAATAAAGGTTGAAAACAAATAAAACTAATAGCCTAACCAACTAATCAAACAAAACGTATTTATGCAATGGCTTCCTCTGCATGCACAGTAATAATCACTGACACATCTGCAGGCTTAGGTACACTTAACCGACGGTATAATCTTCTAGCAGAAATTTAAAACTGAGTGATAAAACAGACCTGAACAGTTAACAAAACTATTTATAATTAATAGGTGGGTTCACAAACATAAAAACTAGTCCTTATGCTACTCGTGTTAATTCTTCACTTACATTCTTATGTAGAAGAAAGATGAATGCAATACAAGCGGAGGTATGAATCCATTCCAGAACTGAAGGCACACGTATCATTATGAACCTAGAACTATATTATTCATAACAAACACCTCTGCATGTTAGACCTGCTTCTTCAGTCTCTTCCTGAAGAGAATGCAGTAGAATATGTGGTGTATTTAATAGGCATTGACGGATTTTTTCATATTTCTTCGTTGCCCGAATTTCCAAAGATTTGCCCAAATCTGGGTGAGGGAGCAACTGGGGGGCAAAGGTTGTGACTGGGGGGCCATACACTGACATTCATAGCATTACTGTAACTTTGCTGTTCTTGATAAACCTGATCTGCAGGAACATGTTTGAGTGTAAATCAGTTGCTTGTTATTGATATAAGACTGTAATTAACAGTTTTTCTTAAACAAAAAAGTTTTTTTTTTTTTTTTTTAATTTATCTCCTCCCCCTCCATCACCACCAAAATTTAATCATTTGTTGCTTGTGCCAGTGTCAACATTTCCTGAAAATTTCATCCAAATTTGTCCATAACTTTTTGAGTTATCCTGCTAACAGACAGACAGACACACAAACAGACAGACAAACCTCCATGAAAACATAACCTCCTCCGTTACACTTGGCGAAGGTAATAATTATGACAAATGTATCATACAATAATGCAAACACACACAGATTACAGCATACTCTAAAAATATTTGTATATTTCCAATAAGTCACTGAAAAACAATATCCTTTGTTTCATCTCAGTTTAGACGCACAAGGTCACAAGGCAGGGGGAGGATCAATAATTTTCCAGGATAACTTCACTGTTTCCAGGACATTTGACCTTTTTACCTCCGCCAAGGAGGTTATGTTTTCATCAGGGTTTGTTTGTTTGTTTGTTAGCAAGATAACTCAAAAAGTTATGGAAGGATTTTGATGAAATTTTCAGGAAATGTTGATACTGGCACAATGAATCAATGATTAAATTTTGGTGGTGATCGGGGGGGCTGAGCTGCCTCGGCGGAGGTCTGCGCTCTCTGAGTGCCTTTCTAGTTACATCCGCCAAGTGTAACAGCGGCGGTAATGTTTTCATCAGGGTTTGTCTGTCTGTCTGTTTGTCTGTTAGCAAGATAACTCAAATAGTTATGAACGGATTTTCATGAAATTTTCAGGTAATGTTGATACTGGCACAAGGAAGAAATGATTAAAATTTGGTGGTGATGGGGGGGGCTGATCTGCCTTGGCGGAGGTCTGCGCTCTCTGAGTACTTTTCTAGTTTTTCATTTGTTTTCCACGACTGGAAAATTTGTCAATCCTTTTCCAGATTTTCCAGGTTTTCCAGGACGTGTGGGAACCCTGAACGTGTGCTTGTACATATAAAATGTAAAATGTAAAGATACGTGCAGCTCATTTACTAATTAATACCCAACTGTACACACTGGCCTGACCAAGACCTTTTTACGACAGGAAAATAAATTACCCACTACAGAAAATGTGATTCAAAACAGAATAGCAAAACTACTGTAAAAGCGTCACCCTGTGGCTTATAAACGCTGCTATATACGTAAAACGGCTTCAGGTTGAGATATTTGGTTTCCAGGTCCTGAGTGGGTACAGAAGCGGTGCCAGCTGCAGTCATAATGAACCAGCTCCAGTTTGTTAGTCAACTGGGCTCAAACCGGAGCAAGGCCTGGCACCGGAGACTGGAAATGTGACTGGGGAGGTCACAGGTTCACATCTGAGGTTATTGATGAACCTCTATGATGGAGAACACACACGCAAACACACATGTTCAGCCAGAAAAAGGTTTTACCTCTGCCAGGGTGTTGGTAGATTTTTTTTTTTAAAGACCTTAAATAGAGCTCACCAGCAAAGGATTTTCATGGCTTGTTTTTTTCTTTTTATGGGGGCTGTAACGGTGTAGGTAGGCTCCTCAAAGATGTGATGCATTTGAAATCAGTGGATCCTTAAACAGTTCCAAACCACTTCTAGTACATTTAGATTTATTTATTAACCCTTTAACCCCTGACACATTATTCCAGGTAAACGTGCTGCTGTGAGTATGTGTTTGTGTTCCTTTTCATCAGTGGTTTTGTTTTACTGTGTGTTTTAGGTCAAAACAGGGTGGAATAACAGAGAAAGACAAAGAGAGGCATTGACATTTGACAGGATTTTACTAAATAAGGTACATCAATAAGAAATTTTGGATGTTTAACATGAACTGTGAACTGGAACACATTGAACAACAACAAGTATTTGGATTTTCAAGTTAAGTGCAAAGTAGTGAAAATAATGAAAAAACAAGTTATTATGGTGCTAAATAATGATACCTTATATACAAATGTGTTTATGAATATAATTAGATGTATATTATGTAGACATACATGCATATTATTAACATAGTAAATACATATATATGTGCATACCAGAGGCAATTTCTCATAGACTGCAAGGGAAGCTCGGCTTCCCCTAAAATTACGAAAATTAAATGGTCAAATATGTACGGTTGTGTTGACATTTCATTGACTACAAATGTGTGAGAACACGTTCATCTCACAGACGAGTTCGTTCAGAATCAGCTTTATCACAAATCAACAGACTCGATGTTGTTCACTTCTCATACATTCCCGTTGCGCTGTTTTCTCATTCGATCTCTGCTCAGTGCATTTGTCTGTAGACGCTCAGCGTCTCTGGGGGTGAATGGAGCTGTGGGCGGAGCTCGGCCGGGCTGGATGCTGGTCTTCCACATGCTGATTGGAGGATCAGTCGAAAGGCTGAATCCTATTTGATTGACAACTATTTTCAGATCTACTTCTTCACTTGACAGAGTTCAGTTTAATACCGTCACACATTCTGCTGTGAAATGGAGAGAGAAACCACTAGGAAATTACTTGTTCATTTCTTGCACTGTAAATAAAACACACTCATTGTACTTCCTTGTTTCAATTTAACATAATTTCAATGTTTTCTTGTTTAGTTGGTACGATAAGGTCACTGACCATTTTCTTAAAAAGGAACGGAGGGCCGAATTTATGTTTAAATAACTTGACTTTTTTTTTGATGTAAGCTGATAATGAGCTTCCTCTCTCTGAAAGACGAGCAGCCACCACTGACCTGCATAAATGCATATGTGCTGTGCATAAGAACAAATACCAGAACAGACTGTTTTTCCTTAGAACTAAAAGTGTTTTAACCCCTAACAGACCAGCTCTGATCAGGATAAACTGACCACTTACATCATTTGACCTGAATTAAATGAACTATTATTTAACATCCACGCTTCCCTTCAGTTCTGAACAACAACATGGGATGGTTAGATACTTCTAGCAACAGCTCAGTTGTAGAACTTTACTTGCTATAAAAAAAAAACAAAAACAAAAAAAAAACATCCTGTATGTAAAAATATTGATTTTATATCATATTGTAATCATTTTCCTCAGACCAGCAGGTATAATTGTCATGATATAATCTGATTATCCCAGTATAACCTGATTATTTTGATAGAATCTGATTATCATAATATAATACCAGTAGTTCACTTAAGACAGCTGAAAATAGATGAATAAAAACCAAAGAAAATAATAATAGGGGGCGCGGTCAGCAGAACAGCTCAGTGCACAGACACACAGGATGGAGAGAGAGACGGAGAACAGCTGACCAACAGTGTTTTGAACTACAGTGGGAACAAATGGAAGTTATGGTGTTGTGCGGTCATGTGACTTTTATTTGATTCTATTTGACACTAGTCTGTTGTCTATAAACGCTGCCCCCTGCAGGTTTGGAGCACTTCTGTTGTACTGACTGGTTATGCAGTGTTTTTTGTTTGCAGATGTTTTCTTGGTTTGTATTGTTTTGTCCGTTTGCAGAGCATTTGATGATTATGTATGTGTTTTTGTGTCTTGCAGCGCATTTTTCCATTAGCACCACGTTCCTCTTTTTGTACCTCATTTGGACTTGTGTTTGTGAATTTGCATCGTTTCTGTACTTGCAGCTGTTTTCTTTTAACTGAGACGCATTGGGCTGTTGAAATGTGTTTGGCCCTTGTTGGCCACCGTCATAAGGTGCATAAACAATGCAAACACTGTAAACACTCACTATGGTATTGTCCATGAAGCTTGAACACTATTTTCTATAAAGTCTTGGTGCGGAGAAATAATACCCTCAGCGTGGTCCTCTGAATCCTGCTGGTTTATGCTTTTCTACTTTAATCATCCAAAAGGTGTTTGGATGTGCACACTCATTCTTCGAATACATTAGTACTACGCTGAAGGGGCCAAATAGTTTTTATGTCTGATCCTAATCTAATGCGTGCCAGTCTTATTATACTGTGCTATTTTTGGACTTATTCAAAATTCTGGGTTCACAAAGTCCTTTTCACTCAAGGATAATTGTTATCTATTGGTTTTACGGCAGGGCTGCTATTATTTGAGCTCCAAGAAGCTTTTGGGAAATCATGGGCCCCAAGTCGGTAACTTTCCAAGCCTGGCTCGGTGCTTGTACTGCAGTGTAAGGAATGCAGTGGTTGTTTTAACATTACAATGGCTTGGCAGAACTCTGCTGTGGTCAACCTCCTGGTCCCAGACGCCCTCAGACATGCCCTGCAGGAAGCCTCCGACAGCAGCTCTGTGAGAGGACGGCCCATCGCAAACACAGAATCAGATATGTTTGGAAATGGAGTGGATGTTGTGAGGAAAGTCAACCTGAAAAGCACGGCAGGGCCTCGCAGAACGTGTTACTGACACTGAAAGTATCATAATGATATAACAGAGAACAATCTACTGGTTCTTTTATGCCTTGTGTTGAATAGTGCAGGTTATCTGGGAAATACTTTCTTGTACAATATGTGTAACAGGGTCAATTATTTCGCAGCAGTGTGGGTATGTAGATGATATTCCGTGCATTTACATGACAACTTTTATTCCTGGTTTAAACTGATTAAAGGTTAGATCCTATTTCAGATGCCCATGTAAACACCTTATTCCAGTTGAAAAAGAAAAGTTTGGATTAAATTTAAACCTGATTAAAGTCACTGTTTGTTTTTTTTTCAAACTTTTTTTTATTTGGTTTTGCAGGTGTATACAAATGTCTCAGAAAAATTACAGAGATAATTATACATTTTACATTTTCCTTAAGAAAAACAAAAGACCAAGATAGTGATTACTGAAATATTAATGTATACCCAAACAGCTCTTATAATACTAGAACCACAATAAAATAAATAAATAAATAAAATAAAATAAATAGTATAAACGAATAAGTAAACAAACAAAGGTAGGACTAGGACAGAATGAGCAACAAAAAACAAACAAACAAAAAAGAAACACCATCACATCAGTCAGGTATTAATAGACTACAATCAGCACATCGCAGGTCTGAGCAGTGACACATAATTCTCCTCACATCAGCAGTAGCATAAACAAAGACAATCTTTGTGTCAATCAGGGGTGAGTGAAAGATCTGTCTTCTTGACCAATTGAAGAAATGGGTCCCATAGTTTTCCAAATTTACTGGAGCAGCCAATTAAAGAGAGTCTGATTTTTTCCAGTTTAAGAAAATAAAGAGTGTCTCTAATCCAATGGGTATGATGGGGAGGTGTTGTTGATTTCCAATTAATTACAATTAATCTTCTAGCTAATAGAGTAGCAAAAGCAAGTATATCCCCTTTGAACTTAGAGAGGTAAGGGGGAGAAACTCCAAATAATGCGCACAGGGCATTTGGCTTTATTTTCTCCCCAACTACCTCTGACAAAGTATTGAAGATTTCAGTCCAATAATTGTACAGAGAAGGACAATGCCAGAGCATGTGCATTAAGTTTGCAGGAGATTGTTGACACCTATCACAGGTTGGAGATACACCATCATAAATCTTAGCCAATCGCTCCTTAGTATAATATGTACGGTGTACAATTTTGTATTAAAGTCACTGGTTTAATCCACTTATGAATCTGGTCTAAATTATTCCTCGGACATGTAAACCCTTTATTCCATTTGGACTTTATTCCTGCCATTCTGCACATGCTCGTTGTCTTGTCCTGTCGCGATGGTGCACACATTCTGCACTGGTGGAAGAATATGCAATACAGTCTAGTCAACCCAAACCGTTCCAGTGGGCTATTCTGATGGGATCTACCAGCCTGGAAAACCCTGAAGGAAGAGTTCAGCACTTGTTTTTTTATTCATTCATGTGTCGTGCACTAATGAGTTCGATAAGTGGGCTAAACAGTTTGCACTGCAGTGCACCGATTGCCTTGTTCTCACAGCCCTTCCGTTAGCTTAGCTTAGCCTAGTTTAGCATAATTGCTTCATTCCTATGGTCAGACGTAGCCAGGCTTTTATAGGCGATTCGTAGCATTTTATGAGTGATTTTGTGAAATTCAGTTCTCCCTAATCATTACTTTAGTCCGGTGGGGTCAATATGATCACAAACTGAGGCTCAAATCATGGCCATGTGACTTACTGCACTAATAAAATCTTGGGAAATAAAAACTAATGCAAAGCTAAAACGGTAAAGCAAAGCTAATTTAGCGCATGCATCCCTTCCAACAAAAAGATTTTCCAACTTCCGTCAGCACAACAGTCCCTAGATTGTATGAGTGCAGTAAGTCGCGGACCTAAAGAAATAATTAGGGAGAATCAGATTTCACAAAATCACTTACAAAAGACAACAAATCACCTTTAAAAAACTGGCTACATGTGACCATGGAAATGCAGTGACTATGCTAAGCTAAGCTAACAGAAGGGCTGCGAGAACCGAATAAATGTTTCTCATGTAAACCTTTATTCGGGTTTAACATTTCTACTTTAGTTCCGGATTAATTTCTTCTGGAAAAATAAATCGGATTTAAAAAAACATCATGTAACCGTACCCATTGATATAACAGAGAACAGTCTGCTGGTTTTTTATGCCTTGTGTTGAATAGTGCAGGTTATCTGAGAAATACTTTACTGTACAATATGTGTAACAGGGTCAATTATTTTGCAGCAGTGTGAGTATGTAGATGATATTGTGTATTGTTTGTTATAATTACACAAAATCTGTTCATTTTATTTTCATTTCTTTTGGTGAATACCTGACATTACGGGCCTCTGAGTCAGTATATGGAACTTTTAATTTCAGTCTGTTCCCCAACGAGTAATTTACAATGTGAAACTGCCCGCTATAACTAGAGTTTTCGCGCCTTTACCTCTTCGCTTTTGTTCTGGGTCTCTATGGGAGAGGTAAGCAGCCGTGCAGTCGGAGAAAATTTTTGGTTAAGCCCAGTGTTTTCAACCTTGGGGTCGGGACCTCACGTGGGGCCGCCTGGATTTCAAATGGGGTCACCTGAAATTTCTAGTAATTGATATTTATTGATTGATATGATACTTAAAATCTTACTAATAAAAAATATATAGTGAGTTGAGAGCAAGGTTATAATAGTTTTGGATTTTTCATTATACTTTAGTTTTATTTAGTTTTGACTTTTTTTTCTCTAATTCAGTTAGTTTTAACTAGTTTTTAGAGCAGGTTTGCTAGTTTTTATTAGTTTTCATTTTTTTCTAAATGCTTAGTTTTAGTTTAGTTTTTGTATTAATTTTAGTTTTGTCGTATCTTTTATCTTCTCCGTCATATTCCCATAAATCCCAGACAGGACTGCTGTTTTCTCCCAATTTTAGTCTCCATGTTTCCAGGTAGAGTGGGGACCAGAACACGACTGTAAACGACAAGTGACGGACTGTTAACTGTCATATGGTGCCACCGGCTAAAATTGCTAGAGCGAAATAAATCGTATCAATTCAATGTTTACAAAGATGAAAACGAAGGGAATTTTATCCATAATTTTTATACGTTTTAGTTAGTTTTGTAAACACACAATACAGTTTCAGTTAGTTAGTGTTTTTTTCTTTTAATTATAGTTTTTATTTATTCCAGTTAACGAAAATGTTTTTCAATTCCATTTTTCACCATTTTGTTAGTTTTCATTAACGATAACAACCTTGGTTGAGAGTGACAATCCCAAAACATAAAAGACATGACAAGCTCTGAAGCTGAAACTGAAGCACTGTGGTACTGTTTATCTTTCAAATGTTCATTGTGGTCAGTTTCAGATGCTGCAGCTCTTTCATAATTCATAGTTTGAGTTCTTGTTCAGTGTTAATTGTCAGCCTTGTAAATCCAAACTGGACTGACTGTACATATCCTGACCAAGGAAAATCAAATTCTTACTTTGTGCAGTAATCTACACCTGGCTTTTCTGCCTCTGTCCATAATAATATCCATTATATAGACTAAATGTCATCTAAGATTAATGTTTATTTGCAACATAGTATAGCAAACTATTACATGATCAAAAACAAATTTTAGCAACAAAAAAAAGTCTCCTTTTTTAATTGCCAGAAATTTGTGATGTTAAAATGGAGTCATGAGCCAAAAAAGGTTGGGAACCACTGGTTTAGCCTCTGCTAATATAATTTTTAAATGAATTGGCTAGTTCAAACTGTATGAGGTGCTTATAATGTGCTGAAACACATTTCTGTATCATTTGGTTTGTGTAGGAGCTTGTTTTACGGGGGTCGCTGACCGGAGGTTTTTGTCTTTTATGCCACTTTTGTCAGGTACACTGTATTTTGGTTTTATAATTTAATGTATTAGCCCTTTTGTTCCGGATCTGTATGGGAGAGGAGCTTGTTTTACAGGGGTTGCTGACCAGAGGTTTTTGTGTTTTATGCCACCTTTGTCAGGAGCCGAAAAACAATAAACATAGACTGCCTCCAAAGTTATACGTGTGGGTCTCATCCTTAAAAAACACAACGCAGAGTCCAACACCACCGGTTACATATGTTAATAAGAAAAGCACTCAGAGAGCGCAGACCTCTGCCAAGACGGATCTGTGCCCATCCCCCCACCCCCCCGATCACCACCAAAATTTAATCATTTCTTCCTTGTGCCAGTATCAACATTTCCTGAAAATTTCATGAAAATCCATTCAGAACTTTTTGAGTTTTCCTGCTAACAAACAAACAAACACGCAAACACACAAAGCAAATTGATCACAATACCTCCTAGCAGAGGTAATAAGTTGAAGCATTTATCCAAATACCTGAGAATGTCAAACAGGAAAGACAAAAAAATGTGAAACAATGAAAACAACAAAAACAACTAGAATGCTAGAAAGTGAATGACTGTTCCTGAATCCTGAGAGAAAATGACAACAGTCGTGTGTTCTAAGTACATGTGTCTCCTACAGTCCACTCTTCTGCTTGTAGCTGCGTCTAACATGTTGTTTTTGTAGTTTGTTATTACTTCACTGCTGGTGGTGTTACATGGTTACATATTTGGGGCATAGGTGCAGCCACATAAAAAAAAACAAGAAAACAAATGGAAAGCAGACATTGTTAAACACTGAGCTATTTCCTTAACTCATGAGGAATGTTATGACCTACTTTTAATTTTATGTACATATCACTGAGTCAGTAATTTAGAACCATTTTAATGCACAAATACATGCTTATTAAATAACCATTAGCATAATCCCACATTAACTGCTTTTGTTAACACATTAACGACTAATGTTTGCCTAAAGTTTACTGTTTTGTGGAGTCACAAAGCTAGCACTTAGCATTAGCTTAGTCATGATCCTTTGTAGATGGCTCTGACCCTTCAAGGCTTTTCTCTGGATATGACCATATCTGGTGCCAAAGAACCAAGATGGGCCAAATGGGCCAAATACTGCCTTCAAAATAGTAGTTCATAAACAAATAGGCTGTGTTACTGTTCCACTGACCATTAATTACATTGAGTCCATACAATAAAACAAAACAGTATGAGCTTTAGCCTTAAAATTATTAATGAGGTCATTACTATTTTAACTATTTATGTCATTTTTAGTCAAGCTAACATTTTTTTTTTTTTTTTTTATTGTATCTGATGCCTTTTGTCTTGTGCTGCTGTACATTTGCATTTCCTCCTTGTGGAGTCAGTAAAGTACATCTTGGCTTATGTTATCTTAGATACTTAAAAAAGTTCTTGTGATATATATATATATATATATATATATATATATATATATATATACATGGGGCTAAAAATTCAAACCAGATTTAGACTAATGTTATGAAGCAAGTTTGGAAGCACTTTGGGTCTATTTTAAAAATAAAAATTTACTGAGATAAAAGTGAAAAATTTTTCAGATAAAACACTTTTTTATATTATTTTTATACAAAAATGTATGCAACATGGTCAAAAGGACACCTTTTTTTTTTTTATATATATCTCTTTATTCTCTCACAGGTACATTTTGGGAATTGAACTAATCATATAAGGCAGAGTGTTTCACAAAAATGACCACTGTTGCAAAATCATACATGATTTGCATGAGTTTAATTGGGCAGGTTCTGCGTGTAACACAAGTGGACACGATGAGTTACATACAAAACCTGGAATGAGACTGATATTCATGAAAAACCCACCTGTCTGGATTAGAAAAAACACTAGGATCAACAAATTTAACCCAGTGTCTTTATTTATAGTCTGTATTAGACTATTTACAGCCATGTGGTCCAGATAAAATCCAGTGGCACCACCTTTATAATTCCTCACATTCACCCATTCACACACACATTCATACACCAGTAGGCGGTTGCTGCCATGTTCTACTGGGAGCAATTTAGGGTTTAGTGTCTTGCCCAAGGACACTTCGACATGTGGACAGTCAGAGCCAGGATTCAAACCTCCAAAGGACAACCCGCTCTACCAACTGAGCCACAGCAGCCCATATAATCTGAAGAAAATTTGAAGAACATGGTAATACAGTTTACACCTAATCATTTCCACTTTGAACCAACCAGCAGAGAGGTTATTTATTTAAAAAAAGTACTTGATGTTTATGTATTTATTTATTTGGGGGGGGGGGGGGGGGGGGGGGGGGGGGGTGATGAAAATGACCCAAAGAATTCCTCCCAAAATAAATAAAAAAAGGCCTAGGCAGATGAAGAGGACAGAGCGGCGGTTGCCAGTCTTTCTAGAAGTGTTTCCTCTGTGGTTAATGAAAGCGTCTGTTTATGAGCGTCCTTCCTGAACACTTTGTTTTCTGTGCTGTTGCTGTTGTTTGTTTTGCCTCCTTCGGACCTGCTCCTCAGGCCTTCAGAACAGTCAGAGCTGTTCACAAAACACATCTTCACATTTTTCAAATTCCAGAGTAAATGATATGATGCCTGTAAAAAACAAAGGGGGTTAAACGTTTCCAGAGTGCATGTTTGTCTGCGTATGGAAGTGCATGTTGTGTCAGACACACAGTGAGCAGTAAATCATTTGTTGCCATGTTTGTTGTGACTTCGTAATCATTTCTCTGCCATCAGTCGACAGCAGAGAAAATAACACTATCTGTCTGTTTTCCTCTCCTCGTCTGCTTTTTCTCTGTGGCGTGATGTTGCGTTTGTGGCATCTGTTACAAAACACAGAACTGATGAATGATTGATGAAAGCTTGACTAGTGAAACCTAAAATCCCATTCTAGAAGGCACAGCATGAACAAACAAAGACCAAACCAAAAGAAAAGGAACCGACGGACTGTGTTTCGAAACATCTTTCAGAGCAGTTAATGCCAGAGAGGATTCTGGGTATTCCATGTCTAGACAGACACTGTAGACCATGACTGACTGCAGATTGAGGTTTCAGTACATAAACAGAGGGTTGAAACAACTGTATTTGTAGGGAGAAGACGACAACACTGTCAATAAGCAGAGAATAAAAGCAATACGAAACACAACCGAATGTCTCTGACACGAGGCAGTTCTACCTCATGATGAAGCAAAGTGAGACAAGAACATATGCAGCAGTCCTCTGGTCCAGATAAAACAGATACGCTGCACTAGCATTCAGAAGGAAACACCATAGGTTTAGTTCTACTGCAACAATAAAGAGATACAGCTGCAGCTTATGTCATACATGCATGTGCACTTTATTTTACCAGTGAATGAGAAAAAGAATAGTCTTTATTGTCATTGTGTGTACGATGAAATTAGGACTGCTACTCCAGTCAGTGCAATAATATGTACAAAACACCCAGTACTACGGAAATATGAATGAGCGAATATAAAATTACAAAAACTACAAACAAGACAAGAAAATAGAATATCAATTTACAATTTAGAAAGTAACATAATAGAATAAAAAAATAAAACTGGGCAAAATATGAAGAGATTCAAATTTACAATATTAACAGCACGTATTACCCAGGAATAACAGTATGTATATCTATTATTAACAGTATTAACAGTATGTATAGCCTATAAAATCAGTATGTATATCTATTATTAACAGTATTAACAGTATGTACATCTATTATTAACAGTATTAACAGTATGTATAGCCTATAAATCAGTATGTACATCTATTATTAACAGTATTAACAGTATGTATTGCCTATAAAATCAGTATATATATATATATATATATATATATATATATATATATATATATATATATATATGTGTGTGTGTGTGTGTGTGTGTGTGTGTGTGTGTGTGTGTGTGTTATTAACAGTATGTATTGTCTATAAAAACAGTATGTACACTACAAATAAAAAGTTAAGAATATTTTTAATTTTGGGGGTATTTATTTCAGTTGGGATTCTTGTACAACGCTTTTTACTTTTTTGTGTGTGAATTGAATTGAAACACATTTTTTTAATGACCAGACATAGTTGTATTTACAAATGGCAAAAATCACTAAAAAAGAAAAAAAAAAAGAAATATTCTTAATGTTTGTTTGCAGTGTATATCTATAATTAACAGTATTAACAGTATGTGTTGCCTATAAAAACAGTATGTATGTATATCTATGTAAACAGTGCGTATACCTATGAACCAAGTCTATATAAAAAATAGCGCATATTTATTTTTGATAAATATTGAATATCTATCTGTCTATCTATCTATCTATCTATCTATCTATCTATCTATCTATCTATCTATCTATCTATCTATCTATCTATCTATCTATCTATCTATCTATCTATCTATCTATCTATCTATCTATCTATCTATCGATACCAAAAACAAATCGATTGAAAAACTCTGTCATTATCATCATTCTGTCAGGGCCTCCAGTCTATAGAATAAGTTACCTTTATACATCAAACACACTGAAAGCTTATATTCACTCAAAAAACAAAAGAAAACACTCAAACAGGAACTACTAAAGGACACACAGGAATGCAAATGATTGTTTGGACTTTTGCCATTCAAGTTGCAGTAAAGATAAAAATTTCAATGTTTTAAGGTTTATGTGTTGAGATGAAATGTTCAGCTGGCTGATGATAATAATGAATTGTAAACTTGTTTTGATTTATGTGTGTATTTTGTAACTGTATTTGTATTTTAATGGACCCCAGGAAGAGTAGCAACCACTCTGGTGGAAGCTAATGGGGATCTGTATAAACAATAAACAATAAATATTGCATTATTATTGCAGAACAGAAGATTACTGCACAACTTATTGCACATAATTCACATTTGTAGGATTATTACACATAATAGGAAGTCATAGTGAGGATACACTGAGGACTGTCTTTTAAATAGTGATGGTTTTTTAATGTGTTTTTACTTGCATATGTGTTTTTATGTGTCTGTTTTTTCATACTTTTTCAAAACTTTTACTGTTTTATCTTATTGCTTAGATCATTGCACTGGGACCTGAGTACACATTTCACTCTTTTGTGTGCAACATGGATTGAATGACAATAACATGAACCTTGAACCAAATACAAATCAAAGATTCAAAGATTTTTTTCTTGCTGTTCATTAGATGCACAGGACATATCACAAAAACAAATACAAATCTGGTTTGATGCATTGTTTATTTATTACATATACAACTCTTAAGTGTTTCCTCAGTTACACTGGCCTGTCTAGAATATGTTAAGAATCAATATTTAGCATTTTTCTACCATGAATTGAAGATGTTTGAGTGAATTAATGAATGCAGAAAAAAATAAAAAGAAACTCTGGACACTGACCAGGTTTGTGCTTTGGATTAGAGAACAAAAATACTTTGGGCTAAAGTTAAAACATCAATATCCCTGAGGCCAAAAACCTCATGCATGAACTGATTTGTTCTGAATGCTGCATACAAGTGATTTAAGACAGTTTGTGGCATTCACCAATTTTCTCAAACTTGGCTTTTTCATTTGGTACAAATTAAATTTGTGAGTGGTTCAAACATGTCTTTTCACACACATTTTTCACAGCCTGATTCATCCACTAAAGGTGAATAAATATAACTTAAGATTAATATTCTGGGGGCAATAATTTTATTATAGCAAGTTTTATTTGCATTAACATCTGAGGGCTGTCAGACTCTTTTGAGTTCAAGGTTCATATGAAGCCCAGTGTGATCTCAAGTGGGCCGAACCAGTAAAATAATAACATAATATCCTAGAATTAATGTCAACTCCAAAATGTTCTCTATGATTTAAGACCTACACCTACAAACTATCCTTTAAAAGATGTGAATAACATGAACAACCTGATCTTAATAAAAAATAAGTGCAATTTTAACAGTATTCTGTCTGTTTATTATCTACACATGTGCATTACAAGACATTTCAGGTTGTTCATGTTTGTTCAGGTTATTGACATTTCTGTCAAAAAATAATTTGTAAATAAAGATTTTTGTGTAATTTTATTCTTTTATACAGTAAAACAAATAGAAAAATTTAGAGTTGTTATTATTACCTCCACCAAGGAGGTTATGTTTTCATTGGGATTTGTCTAGTTGCTTTTCCATTGACTCTCAAACTGCACAAATATAACTTGTGTATAAAAATTTACCTAACTGAAAAATGACAATTTTGCCAAAAGCCTCATTTTTCAATTAAAAGTTTTTGCGCTGGCAAGAGGTGGTTTTTCAGGTGTAGCGCAAATGGTATATCACACAAAACTGCAATGGAAAGACCTTTTTTCACAACTAGAGTCAGGTCAATTAGAAAATAGGACCAATGGCCCTGTAGCTTATCGGCCAAATGAAAAGCTTTGGGAAATGTATCCAGATGCTGTTTATTCTCACCCAGCTCTGTGTATTTATTATATTACAGAAATAGCCCATGTTTTGGTCATATTCCGATCAGATCTGTAAAAAAAATTCTAATTCCAACTTGATATCATTGATATTACTGATTTATTGGATCAATCCACTTCCTATCTGTTATATTGGGAAAATTTTTCAAAGTTGCACCAAATCCAGAATCAGATCCGGATCGAAATAATTTCAATACCTTGTGTTGACATCATCATACAAAAGCTGTATACCAAGTTTGAAGTCAATCAGAACTGGAGTTTCAGAGAAGAAGACGAGTGAAATGTTTTCCCCATAACAGCCCATGTTAAATTTTGTGTAAGTTCCTGGATCCAGAAGAAGATCCTGATCAGCATGTGGACATTATGTTTGGTCATCTCCCCATCAGGGCTGGACTGTAGAAATTTCAACTTGTTATCATTTATATTTACTGAGTTATTGCATCGATCCACTTCCTATCTCTTATAATGGGGACATTTTTCAAAGTGGCACCAAATCCAGAATCAGATCCGGATCCAAATAATTTCACTAACTTTTGTTGACATCATAAAGAAGCTGTATACCAAGTTTGAAGTCAATCGGAATTGTAGTTTCGGAGAAGAAGATGATTGAAAGTTTTGTAATGGATGACAGACGATGACGACGGATGCCGCATGACGACAATAGCTTACAGCCTGTCGGTCGGTAAGCTAATAAAAATGGATGTTGACGGACGTTACAACAAGCGAAGAAGAAGAAACATGTCGCGGTATGTGTGGACACACCAGGAAACCCAATCATTTTTTAATTCAGTACGAGATAGAACGGTAATATATAATAATAATGAATATATCTATGAATCAACACCATATTTACATTTGTCGCCATGTTTATGGAATGACTTCTTGTGTCACCTCGCGATAATAAATAAACAAATCATCACATTTGTGATTTAATGAAAAAAACGACATTTTGCACTTCTGTTTTTTTGACATTTAGTAAATATTGATAAAGTTTTGTGCAGGTGTCCAATGGAAAAGTGACCTCTGTTTGTTTGTTTGTTTGTTTGTTTGGCAAGATAACTCAAAAAGTTATGGACGGATTTGGATGAAGTTTTCAGGAAATGTTGATACTGGCACAAGGACAAATGATTACATTATAGTGGTGATGGGTGGGGGGGGGGGCTGATCTGCCTGGCGGAGGTCTGCGCTCTCTGAGTGCTTTTCTAGTTTATGGGTTATTATGACAGTCTTTTACTGGCCTGACCCACTTGAGATCTGGCCCCTGGACTGAATTGAATTTGACACCCCCGTTTTAAGGCATAAGACGAACATTATACAAATATTCAAGACAATAACTGTAGTTTAACACCATTCACGTGGTCTTTCCTTCACTTCAGCCCTTCTGTTTTCCTACTAAACTGCTGGATGTCAGAGCTGTACAGACATGTATATAGACGTACATGTATATATCTGTGTGTGTTTGTGAGTACAGTAAGCAGTCTGCACATCTGTTAAACTGTAACAGATATCTGTGGATGTTGAAATCAGTCCAACCGACCACATAATCCTGAGCTCTGCCAGCAGGGATCGTCTATTGGACTGTGATCATCTTTCATTGGATCCTATGGAACAGTTGTGAGTAAAACGACCTTGGACAGGTATTTAACCCTTTCATCCATGGTGGTCACTACAGTGGACAGTTATTCTACATCTGTTCTCTTGTATATTCATGAGTTTTGCTGGTTTATTTGCATTTCAGCCAACACAGTGGACGCGTATGCATCATCCCATACACTGACATTCATACCATTACTGTAACTTTATGTTCTTGACAAACCTGATCTGCAGTGACATGTTTTTTTGTTTGTTTTTTTTAACTGTAAATCAATTACTAATTGTTATTAGATTATAACAGTTTTTTTTTTTTTTTTTTTGTGCGTATTATCTCCATGAAATGAATAATGACTAGTATTAGAGTGTGTTAAATTGTGAGAAAACATCTGATTAGCAGCATAAGAATGTTTTTATTGCATAGTTTTCCATATCACTTTCTGATATTAGGTTTCAAACACATGTTTCTTTGCTTCAAAAATTAAATACAAAGAGTGGCCATTTTTCTAACTTCTTAAAAAAAAAAAAACAACTTGATTGCATTGTGTTTTTTCATGCCTAAAAAGGAATAAAAACACTCAAGAAAAATATATTGGCTAAGGATGTCATAATTCATGGCATGAAAGGTGATAACAGACAAATGTTTTTTTTTTTTTTTTGGGCAGTGTACTCCATGAAGTGACTAGTATTAGAGTACCGCTGACAAACAAAAAGTTAAGGATATATATATATATATATATATATATATATATATATATATTTTTTTTTTTAATGTATTTTTTTATTTTTGTCCCCCCCCCCCCCCCCCCCCCCCCCCATTTTGCCATTTGTAAATAAAACTATGTCTGGTCATTAAAAAATGTGTTTCAATTCAATTCACACACAAAAAAGTAAAAAGCATTGTGCAAGAATCCCAACTGAAAAAAACTACCCCAAAATTAAAAATATCCATAACTTTTTGTTTGTAGTGTATGTTAAAATGTGAGAAACCATCAAATTAGCAACATTAAAATATTTTTTTGTTTCATAGTTTTCACTCAGTATATCAGTAAATACATGTTTATTTGCTTTAAAAATTAACCGTTTCATGCATAGTGGTCACTACAGTGGACAGTTACTCTACAGCTTTACTCTTGTATATTCATGGGTTTTGTAGTTTTAGTTCCATATCAACCAACACAGTGGACACTTATGCATCATCTCATAAACTGCAATTCATATCATTACTGTAACTTTGCTGTTCTTGATTGGTTCTTGAGTGGAAATGAATTGTTAATATTTATTTTTTGCATATTATCTCTATGAAGTGAGTAATAACTAGTATTAGAATATGTTAAAATGTGAGAAAACATCAGATTAGCTGCATTAAACATGGTTTCATTTCACTGTTTTCATATCCCTTTATGATATTGGGTTTTAAATACATGTTCTTCTTTGCTTCAAGAATAAAATTCATGGTGTAGCTGAGTGGACATTTTTGTAAATCCATGAAAAACAGGTTGATTTAAAAAAAAAAAAATTCAATCACTTTTTTTTTTTTTTTTTTTCATGCCTAAAGAGGAATAAAGAAAAAAATTTTGATTAACGTTCTCATAAATCATGCATGAAAGGGTTAAGGTAGCACAGTTACATAAGTCTGCACATCAGTGTTTCCTGCGTTCTTGGTGCTTTGGTTCGTGCCTTGTGCTCTTATTTGTTGGCTTGTTTTCTCATGTTTGTGTTCATTCCTGGTGTGCGTGTGTGTGTCTGTGTGTATGTGTGTGTTTTAACAACAGATGGAGACAGAAAAGCTGAGAAATCTGATAATAAAAGTATCTTTGTTCTGAGTTAAATATCCACAGTTACCTCTGCTTTTTTACTTGTGTGCATGGGATGCCAACAGAGAATCGAAACAATATAGTTTTGTCATTCTTCCACTAGAACACACACACATACACACACACACACACACACATGCAATATATGCAAACACACTTTTTCTGCTATGTTGGGTAACAAATAAAAACCATAGAAGTAGAGAAACAAAGGCGGAAAAAAGCTTGGCAGACGAGAACTACAATCTTCTGCACACAACTCAAATTGAAACCAGATGCTGAATGTATATGGTATAATAATGGCAGGATCTCTTTATGAAAAAAAAAAAAGAAAATGTGCGCTGTAGTTATGGCAACTTTTCAGGATGTAATTTACTGTTGCTTTCTTTTTAATGACTGGAATGGCTGGGGTTTGTGTGCCGTTGTAATTGAGCTCAAACTGAGTTCACAACAAGGAGGTGATGACTCTGTAATCAGCTCGAGTCAGCGTTTAGATCTGACTTTGGAGCTGAGAGGTTCTTACTTGGCTTAGTGTCAGTAAAGAAACAATTTGACAGTTTTTTTTTTTCTTTTTAACGCTCGTGCCTTCTGTTGCGTGTCTTAACATGTAAAATTTCCTCGGGGGGTTGGCGAAAGAAAAAGTGGTTTGGAGAAAAACAAAGCGTATTCTGTCCCTTTGGAGTCAGAAGAAGTGTCTTATGTAAGAACTGGACGTGAATGACTTCAGCTGAAGGTGTGATTTTGAGGATGAGAAAATGTGAGGATGTCATTGGTTGTAGTTAAATGACGATCACAAATGAGATCCACAGATCGTCCCAGATGAGTGACCATAGAACTGGGAAAGAACTCTGGGATTGTTAACCCTGTAACGCCAAATGTGTCCATATTGATACATGAGTTTTGAAGATCTCTACATCACAGGTGTCAAACATGTGGCCCGGGGGCCAAAACTGGCCCGCCAAAGGTTCCAAATTGGCCCGCAGGAATTTGCAAAAGTGGAGAAGATAGTAACAGTCAAGGATGTCAAACTCGAAAATAACAGCACAATAACCTAGAAATAATAACTCCAATTTTCTTTTTGGTTTAATGTGAAAAAATAATATGACATCATGCCTATAAATAATGACAACACCAATTTTTTCTCTTTGATTTACTGCAAATAAAAATAAAATTCTGATATCCATTAATAATAATAACATGTCAATAACCTGAGCAAATATGAACAACCTGAAATGTCTAAAGAAAAATAAGTGCAATTTTAACATTAGTCTGCCTGTTTTGTGTGTTGGTAGATCTGATCTGTAATGCACATGTAGAAATCACAAGTTGAAGCATAATATTGATCAAATTTTTCTTATTACTTTTTCTTATTTTTCTTCAGAAATTTCAGTTTTTTCAGGTTATTCACATCTTTTTTGTTTGGATAGTGTGTAAAATGTACATGTTTTCATAATTTAATGTTATTTTTTGCATATAAAAAATTAAGAGGTGTCATTATTGCTAGGCTATTATGCTGTTATTTGACTGGTCTGGCCCACTGGAGATCAAATTGGGCTGAATGTGGCCCCTGAAAGAAAATGAGTTTGACACCCCTGCTGTACATGATCAGTGTAATGTTTTTTTTTTTCTTGAAAAACCTGATGTATACAATTAGATACATGCAATACACAGATAATCCACCAGGGAGGAGGAATGCATTCACCAGAGGCCTTTCCAGTGACACTATAAGATTGTCATTAATGAGGAAGGAGGCAGTAAGGGTGGGTGATACTGGGAATTTATGTATCGATCAGAAAGTAGCCAACATGGCATTGGCTATTAACCCTGTAAAACCTGACTCATCAAAAACTAGCCACAAAATCCCAATTTTTTGGATATGAGATGCTTCTTAGACCTTTTAACAAAATCCAAACAAACCATAACCTTTTGTTTACAATACATTTTTGTATCAGATTTGATTCATTGGGCATTTTTATAAAGCACCTTTGATACCTGGAGTATCAAATTTGATATACATGCTTTTAACACAATTTAACTGTAGTATTAAAAAAATCACTTGTCAAGTAACTATGCATTGTTTCAGTACATGTCGTACTTATTTAAAAAAAAAAAAAAAAAAAAATTAAAAAAGAATAACAATATAAATGTTTTTGAAAATGTTTTGAAAATTTCCAAAGACCTTCCTGCAAGAAGTGTGTGGATGATTTAACAATAACGGCCATATTGAAAAAGGCTTCAGTGGGATGATAATCCACCAGGGGGCTGAAAACACATATGGAGTCACATACAACAGGTTTTTATGGCAGGTATTGATCTTGTTGATTAGATACAAGTCTCAGAACCTGGTGTAGCAAATATGATACAAACGGTTTTATAGGGTTAAAAGGTGGATTAAGTCCGGTAGACCACCACCACTGAAGGCCTGGGTGTGAAATACATGGAACAACACTGGGATATGTTTTATAAACATCTTATTTACGCTTCTAATCACTATGACGACCTGAGCAGGTGTGGATTCAGTCAAACCACGTCACAGAAACATAAATAATATGTTTATGCTGAAGTGTCTCAGTCCATGAGCGATGAAGTTTTATTGGTAATAAAAGTTTTACTCATACAGAATTCTTTTACTCTATTATAATGATCATTTATCCATAGTTTCTTTGTTGTATATGTGACAATAAGAGGCTGACTGTAAAAATGGTGGATGTGAATATTTCCTGTCATTCTTCATTCTCACTGATGGGATATGTGCCAAATCCACAAAGTTGGCATCTAATAATGCTCATTTTCAAAAGCCACAGTCAAATTAATTCAATTTCAGGCTATTAATAGATGCCTACGAAAACAAAACATGGTAATCATCATGTCATATGAATGGAGACATGAATAAGAGTTTGTCAGGGTTCCATGTAAATAATACGGTGATCTTCAACATGATTAAAACCAGGCCGTGTAATCACAGCCTATGATGCGTACGTTTAGTAAAGTACACCACAGAGCAGTAGAGTTCAGCAACTGACCAATGGATTTATCTGCCTGTTTTTGATCACTTCCATCTGACACATCATGAAACGACAGAAAGAAAGACATGACCAGAACAAACCACTTCAGGTCCCACCCCACTGGACCAGCTGGATAAAAGCAGCTTCAGTGATCATACCATTGTTTCTGGAAAAGTTAAAGGTAGGGTAGGAGATGTTTTCCTGGAACATTTTTTACTATATTGCTTAAAATCCCCTTCACATCCTGATTGCAACCAATTAATTAAATGCTCTAACACAAAAATAAAAAAATTTAGTCACCTGTGGAACGGACAGGACTGAAAAAACACCATCCAATCATGTTAGCTGGCCCATTGAAATGATTGAATGGTGATATGTCTATCAAATTCAACAGCCATTTGTCCCTCCCCCCTCTGCGCTAACCCCTTTTCGTGCATGAATCGTGCGTTCTCAGAGGTTTGGAGCACTTCTGCAGGAAATGAAGCCAGAGGCAGAGCTTGGCTATATTAGTTATATTAACATGGAAAGTTCAGCGGAAAGCCGTTTTGTCACTAACATAAATCACTAGGGAATGTAACGTTAGTCAGATAGGTATGAACTGGGGCTGTTCTGCCGACAAACATAATAGTGAAATCAGCGTTTCTGCTGGTAAGGTTTTGCCGTGGCACAGCGCCACCACATCATACAATTCATACAAAAAATCATCACCATTGCTTTATATGTATAATATATAATGGGCCAGAATGAATGTCTAGTGATGCCCCGATCTGGATTTTTATGCTTCCGATCTGATCTGATTTTTATTGGGATTAGTTTTGCTGATACCGATCTAATATGGACTTTTTACAATGAAATTTTGATTTAAATTTGGAGTCAATATTTAGAGGTTGTTATGCAATTATTTTACTTGAAATCACAATTAGGCTGATTGTGGAACCTGAACTAAAACAAGTATGACACCTTTGACTCTTAATACCTTAAAAATAATTTTTGCACTTTCCAAATTCAGACTGTGGGACAAATTAGAACTGTATATTTTCTACTGCTGTAGTGTGTGTATGGACAGGTCCGTCCAGGTATTATATGGGGGTGGGTTCGGTGCCGAGCGTTAGTGATGTGAAGCAGGTTCCTCGCGGGTCGGGTTGGGGTGGGTCAAAAGAATGTAAGTTTATTTGCAGGGCGCATTGGGTCGGGCCAAATAATTCCACAAAAGCCGTGTGGGTTGAAAAAAAAACAGACTTGCACATCACAATCGGACCTCATAATGAGTACAAGCGCGAGTGCAAGAGTGAAAGTGAACCTTATAGACACTTTACTAGTTCCTCTAAGTCTCCTGCTGGTGTGCAGCTCTTCCTCACCTCTGGAAACTTTAATTTGAGGGGCCAGGATGTTTGCCCTCCCCCTTCCCGAACCGGGCCCGGATTGTCCCTATCTCGTGACAAAATCCGATCCAATCCGATCTTCTAAAAAATGCCAGGTCGGCAGCCGATACCGATCCGTAGATTGGATCAGGACATCCCTACAAAGTCCTGCCCCCTCAAATGAAAGTTTGCGAAGATTCAGAAGCGGGAGATGTACAGTAATTAGTGACGCCTGTTAAGTTTCACTTTCATCCTCCCCTGCACGGGTAGGCCGGGGGAGGCGGCGGTGGCAGGCAGGCAGGCGAAGTGATGCTACATAGCATTTGTGAACCCTCGGGAACAAGCATTGTGCGTTCTGGTACTCTGGAGGTGTGGCTTCAGGGGGAAGTCTGAAGACAGGAGTTTGGACTTTTGAATTGTGTATTTTCAAAATATAGCTTGCTCGAACCATTTTTTCCAGGATCTCCTACCCTACCTTTAACCCTTTCATGCATAGTGGTCACTCCAGTGGACAGATATTCTACATCTGTCCTCTTGTGTATTCATGGGTTTTGTTGTTTTAGTTCCATATCAGCCAACACAGTGGACGCTCATGCACCATTCCATACACTGACATTCATACCATTACTGTAACTTTGCTGTTCTTGATAAACCTGATCTGCAGTGACATGTTTGAGTGTAAATCAATTGCTAATAAAAATTAGGAATATGACAAAATGTGAGAAAACATCAGATTAGCTGCATTAAAAATGTTTTGATTTTATAGTTTTCATACAGTATATCACTTTCTGATATTTGCATTCTTTGCTTCAAAAATTAAACACATGGTGTCCAGTGGATTGGACATTTTTGGAACTCCATGAAAAATTATAAAGGTAGATTTGTTTCTTTATTGCTTTAAAAAAAAAAAAAAAAAAAAAAAAAATTCTATTAAAAAAACTAAAACTTCAATCAAAAAAAAAAAAAAAAAAAATTAAATTAAAAAAAAAAAAAAATCTTTTCAATCAAATGCTTTTTTTTTTTTAATTGAATTTTTTTTTTAGTTGAAGCAATAAAGAAACTAATCAACCTTCGTAAAAAAAAAGGTCCAATAAAAAAATTCCATCGCATTGTTTTTTCATGCCTAAAGAGGGAAAAAACACTCAGGAAAAAAATCTAGACTAAGGTACTCATAATTCATGCATGAAAGGGTTAATGGATTTCCAAATAGAAGCTGGTGCTGATCTCACAACTGACACTATGATTGATCTTATTTTGTCAAAGGAATTATTTTCTTAAAACGATTACATTTTTTTTTAGGTTATTCACATCTTTATGTATTAATGTTATTTTTTTGCATTAAAACCAAGAGAAAATTAGAAGTTGTCATTATCTATAGCTTATTAGGTTAATATTATGTTAGTATTTTACTGGTCCCGCCCCACTGGATCAAATTGGGCTGAATGTGTCCCCTGAAAGAAAATGACTTTGACATCCCTGATCTAATACAATAGCTGTAGTCTTTTGTAAACGCCTACAGTCTGTGCATTAACCACTGCTACACATCTCCCCTCAGGCCTCCATGTGTGGTATGGCAGCTTTAACACCTCAAACTGCAGGGTGGAGTTGTTTGGCCACATGTCAGAACCTGCCCATTAAAATCAACCTGGGAGGCCCTGAAGCTGTAAACCCAAAAAGTCAACTATTAACCTAAATTTGAGAATAGAGTCCAAATCCTGTTGGGAGATTTATGGGAAACTGCGGGACACTGGCGACACAGTCAAACGATACAACTGTAACCGTCCACGCATTTAAATATCATCCAGAATATCCACAAAGCCTAAAAGACCGACCGCGAACTCCGCCACATACCAAGGCCAAGTGTTTTTAAGGGTTTTGGGCGCAATAACATTGTTGGCTGTAATGTTTTGTGTACAGATTTGACCAAATAACCACACACAACAGTGGAGCATTGTGGTCCAGATCCTGCTGGACTTCAACTGTTTCCATCCGTCTCCATCTGTGCAGGCATGTTGATGCATAAAGCTACTGCAAATCAGCATAATCCACGCCAGCTGCGGAAAAAAAAAAAAAAAAAAGCACAGCATATAGAAACATTCAGACCATTTTATTCATTCCAAACAGATGATTTACTGTCCTGAATTATAATAGCAGACTCCCTCTGGCAGCTCATCCCACACATACATACCATCGGCTAAATAAAGCTTAGACACTAATTATAAATGAGTGTACCTCCGAGTTTTACAGCGAACCCAGGAGCCTCCTCTTGTTGTAATAAAACCGATGATAATGGACTCAAAGCCACAGAGCTTCTGTTTAAAGTGTTGCTCTGTGCTGCTGCCTATTTACAGTCTCATTCATCTGAACTCCCATGTGTCACGTTCACGTCGGCCCTTTACATGACATCAGCACGTTGTATAAAGCGTCCACTGAACTTTTATGGAGATTCTTCACATTTGCACACATACGTACAAACCCGCTGTCTGAGTCGAACCGTGCTAATAAAGCCGAGCTGTTAAGACAGTGACACTTAAAGTTACCGAGGTTTACAGTCTGAACTCCACACATACACAAACTCTGATCCTCACAGACTCTTGAGCAACAATAATACAGTAGCTTAGTTTTCTCTCACAATTTCCACAAGCAAGAGCCCTGGAAATATTTCCAAATCCGTCACAGTGTGTAATTTCTTTGGAGTGACCTTTGCCAGCAGTCCCCGTTTGATTGAAATAGTGTGTACAGCTCTTGACTTCAGACATAAGAGCTTATTCATCATTATTACTGAGTGAGGTTGAGTTCTTCCAGGCTGATTGTCCTCAATTATTAAAGTTTCTCATCCTAAATATCTGTACTAGGGATACACCGATACTGATGGCAGTATCGGTACTTGACAGTGTTACATGCAGATTTTTGTATTAATTACAATGTAAAATAATATTAACCCTTTCATGCATAGTGGTCACTACAGTAGACAGCTATTCTCCAGCTGTTCTCTTGTATTTTCATGGGTTTTGTTGTTTTAATTCCATATCAACCAACACAGTGGACACTTATACATCACCCCATACACTGTAATTCGTATCATTACTGTAACTTTCCTGTTCTTGATAAACCTGATCTGCAGTGACATATTTGAGTATAAATCAATTGCTAATTGTTATTAGACTGTAATTAACAGTTTTTTGTTTTTTTTTGTTGTTTTTTTAATAAAAAAAGATGCTGGGTTTTTTTCCATGTTATCTGAGTGTGTAATAACTAGTATTATATTAGGTTAAAATATGAGAAAACATCAGATTAGCACCATTAAAAATGTTTTTCTTTCATAGTTTTCACACAGTATGTCGCTTCAAAAATGAAACACATGGTGTCCAGCTGAGTGGACATTTTTGTAACCTCATGAAAAATAGGTTCATAAAAACATTTCAATCACATTGTTTTTTTCATGCCTAAAGAGGAATAAAAACACTCAGGAAAAAAATCTCATAATTCGTGCATGAAAGGGTTAAGATGTGTTTTATCTGAACAATAGTTTCTCTTTTATCTCAGTAAGTATTTATTTTTAAAATAGACCCAAAGTGCTTCCAAACTTGCTCCATAACATTAGTCTACATCTAGTTTGAATTTTTAGCCCCCATGTCCTGTTTTTAGGGACCAGTTTCATAGAAGCACCCAGTTAACACCATGGCCTTGATGCATCAGTGTCACTAATACACATATCGTTAGCCTCATAGCATAATTGCATACAGTCATGCACTACAGCACAGGTGTCAAACATGCGGCCCGGGGGCCAAATCTGGCCTGCCAAAGGGTCCAATCTGGCCTGTGGGATGAATTTGTGAAATGCAAAAATTACACTGAGGATATTAACAATCAATAGCGTAAAAATCATTTTACATACACATATAAACCAATTAGATCTCAATTGGGTCAGACCTGAAAATACTGTCATAATAACCTATAAATAATGACAACTGCAGATTTTATCTTTGTTTTAGTGTAAAAAAAAAAAAAAAAAAAGTAAAATGACATGAAACTGTTTACGTTAACAAACTATCCTTTTACAAAAAATGTGAATAACTTGAACAGATATGAACAAGGTGAACTGTCTTCAGAAAAGTAAATGTAATTTTATCAATATTATTTGCATTTGTATTTGTAATGCAAGTTGTAATGCACATGTGTAAATGATAAACTGATAAACTGATGCAGAATATTGTTAAAATTGCACTTATTTTTCTTAAGACAATTCAAGTTGTTCCTGTTATTCAGATTTTTAAGGAAACGATGTAGATATAAACATTATCACAATGTAATTTTACTTTTTTCACTCGTATTTTTATTACTGGTTCAGCTCACTTCAGATCATATTGGGGTGATTGTGGCCCCTGAACTAAACTGAGTTTGACTCCCCTGGACTATATTGGACAAAAGTATGTGGACATGTTGAATTCTGGTGTTTCTTTTCTAACAGGGGTCTGGGATACAAAACAATAATGACAAATGTTATGACATAGTTTTATATTGTGATAAATATCATTATATTCCATTGGTTAGTTTGGTTTAAACTGATATATTTGCTTCCAAAATGCCTCAGAGATGGTTTTTACTTAACTTCTCTCAACATTGATTTTTTTAAAAAATCCATGACTGTGATTTTAAATGTTCTACCTCTAAATTTGTAAAATATTTTTCCTGCTCTGGTTAAATAATAATTATCTAACACAATTAACCATCGACTTTCTTCCTTTCTTCACACCCCCCAATCAACACTGATTTTGTTTTATTTTTTATTTATTTATTTTTTAATCAATGACTATGACTTTAAATGTTCTACCTATGCATTTAAATAACATAAAATTATTATTATTTTTTTTTGTGTGTGTGTGTGTGTGTTTAAACTGTAAATGATAATTTTCTACCCCAACTAACCATCTACTTTTTTCACATCTCACTTGGGGAAAAAAATCTCCCATTAAACTTTAAGGAAATATTGATGTTTATAAACTATATGGACAAAAATATTGGGACTACAGCTGTAAGATGTCCTGTTCATGCTGATTTGACTTAAAAACATAAATATCAATAATCAACATAATATTTATCACAATATAAAACTATATTATGACATTTCTCATTACTGTTTTGTATCCCAGACCCCTGTTAGAAAAGAAACACCTGAATTCCACATGTCCCAGTACTTTTATCTATATAGTGTATGACTTAGGCAATGATGCTATGAGGCTAACAATAGATTTCATAAGGGTTTGGGTTTGTTTTTTTCACTCTTCAGCCTTGTTCACCTCTTTTGGAAAAATAGTGGAGGTTGTCCGTGACCTTAATCCAGTCTGAATCTGCTGTTATTAGTAAAGTCAAAACTTCATTTCAGATGACCTGTCCTATTTCAGCGACTGGGGTCATGCAATAATAGAAGTCCCATGTCAATCAGTTTTTCTTTTTCTAGTTCTATTGTACTAGTCTTTCATCCTATTTACAGTACATGTCTTTCCAAATAACAGAAAGGGGGGACCTTTTTGTGTGGAGTTCACATGTTCTCCCTGTGTTTGCGTGGGCTCTCTCCAGGTACTCCAGCTTCCTCCCACAGTTCAAAGACTTTGAGATTGCCCGTTGGTGTGAATGTGAGAGTGATTGGTTGTTTATCTCTATAGATGAGTTTCATGTGACGTACGCATACATTAAGTCTTGGAGGCAGAAGTCACGCCGAGTTCGTAGCGCGTTAAACGATGGACCTGCTAAACTCCTGTGTGCCGTTTATTACGTAGCTTTCACAAAGTATAAGTTAGGCAGAAAGACCGCTCTGTTCCATTGGTGGCAGCAGTAGTTCTGTTCTGTTCTACCGCAGTTAGCGTAGCTTCTCAGTATAGTTCGCCTGCGTGCCTGTTGTGCTTAGCGGCGTGGAAAAAAAGAATTGTCATCATGTGGTACGGTGATGAAGACCCCTTTAAACCTACTAGGAGGGCTTCCCCTGACCTAGCACCCTATAGAGAGAGAGTAATTGTGGATCTACCTGCTCCCTTTGCCGGCGATGGCAGCCAGAGTTTCCTCAGCTGGAAGTGGCAGTCGGAGCTACGGCGGGCGACACCGGTGAGTTCAGCAGGGAGCTGGTGAGAATACTCCCCACAAGTCTGTGCAAGTCTGCTTTTCTACTATGGGACAGCCTTCCCCATATGGTCAAGTCAAATTATGCGGCCGTGAAAGAGAAGATGGGATCGGTTTTTGGACAGAGACAGTTAATGGACCGTTTTAGAGCTAACATATCGGCTCGTTCATGAGTTCTGGGGGAGAGCCTGGAGGTGGCTGATGTGAGCCAGTTGTGCGCGCATCACTGTTTTTAGTAAACGTTGAAACTCATCTATATGTCAGCCCTGCGATGAACTGGCGACATGTCCAGGGTGTACCCCACCTTTATCTGAAACGTAGCTGGGATAGGCTCCCACACACCCCCAACCCGTTCAAGGATAAAAACAGTTCAGAAGAGAAATGAATGAATGAATGAATGAATGAATGAATGGTTTGAAATGATGCAATGTTGAAGATGCAAATTAAAGGTAGGGTAGGAGATCCTGGAAAAACGGTTCAAGCAAGCTACATTTTGAAAATACACAATTCAAAAGTCCAAACCCTTTTCTTCAGAATTTCCCCTGAAGCCACACCTCCAGAATACCGAATTGTACTCGCAGAGGGTGGGGGGGCTAAATGGCAGTTGAATTTGATAGACATATCACCATTCAATCAGTTTGATGGGCCGGTTAAAATGATTGGATGGTGTTTTTTCAGTCCTGTCCGTTCCACAGGTGACTAAAATTTTTTATTTTTGTGTTAGAGCATTTAATTAATTGGTTGTAATTGGGGTGTGAAGGAGATTTTAAGCAATGTAGTAAAAAAATGCTCCAGGAAAACATGTCCTACCCTACCTTTAACTTCATCTAATAGTTATTATTGTATTTTATTGATCATTGTGTATCATGTATGTGTTTTATGTTTTTTGGACTTTGTATGGCTGCTACCTTGGTCAGGTCTCCCTTGTAAAAGAGATTCCTAATCTCAATGGGACTTCCTGGTTAAAGAAAGGTAATAAAAAATAAATAAAAAAAACATCTTCCTCTTATCCAGGTCATGTTTGCAGTGGTAGAGGCTTAAGTAGAGAAGCCCAGCCTTCCCTCTCCTCTCCACCTCCTCAGGGGGGATTCCAAGGCGTTCCCAGGCCCAGAGATGTAATTGCATCCTGGGTCTCCTCCCTGTCAAACATGCTTGAACACCTCACCAGGGAGGCGTCCAGGAGGCATCCTGACCAGGTGGACCACCTCAGCCGGCTTCTCTTGATGTGGAGGAGCAGTGGTTCTACTGAGTGTCTGGCCAAACTTGTTACCCTATCTCTAAAGGAGAACCCAGCCACCCTGCAGAAGAACTCCATTTCCACAGCTTGTATCCACCATCTTGTCCTTTGTTCACGCCCCTCAGCTCATGACCATAGCTGAGGGTAGGAACGTAGATCGACCGATGCATCCTTCTTCACCACAACAGACTGGTACAGCATACACAATACTGCCAATGCTGCCCAGATCCGCCCGTCGATCTCTCATTCCATCCTTCCCTCACTCACGAACAAAACCCCGAGACACTTAAACTCCTCCTTTGGGGCAGCAACTCATCTTTAACCTGGAGGAGGAAATCCATCCATTTCTGATGAGAACCACAGCCTCAGACTTGGAGGTGCTGGTCTTCATCCCGGCTGCTTCACAGTCAGCTGCGAATCATCCCAGTGCAGGTTTATTTACACTGTAAAAAAAAAAAATCTGTAATTTAACAGAATTTTTACTGTTTATTTTACAGATTTTTCCAGTATTTTTAAAACACATGAAAATGTAGATGAAATTACACAAATAGACTGTGATTTTACATGTCAAATGTAAAATGACATGAAAACACTGTAACTGTGAATAAACATGAAATTTCCTTTTTTTTAAAAGAATTTCTTTTTCACACAAAACAGTTAAAATATATTTGCAAATGTATCGTAATTTCACAAATATTTATTTTCTATCATGAGATTAAACTGTTAATTTCAAGTTTAATACTATAAAAAAATAATACAATAAGATAAAATCACTGACAATTAACAGTAAAAGAGGTATTTGTTCTGTAAGTTTAATGAGATTTGTTTGTTAACTGACAAATATCTATTTTAATCACAGGAGTTTTCACAACAAAAATGTTGAATAAATATGTTTTTGTGAATGTATAACCTGTATAAGCACTGGTAAACTGTCAATGAAGCGATCAAACCATCAATGAATCGATGGTGAAACATTGGAGACAGGGTGGGTGTGGCTTATAGTCTGGCAATAGTCCGGAAAGTACGGTAATTTATCTTTGTTAATGTTTGTGTCTGACATATTTGGCCTTAAATGTATAAGAACCAACCAAACAGATGCATCTTCTTCTACAGATCCACTGTAGACACATTTAACCCTTAGAGTTCACTCACAGAAATACTCTGAAATTTGGAATTTCAACCATAATTTGTTATTGGGCGACCTAACAAGACTCTATTACTTTTGTGAAAAAAAAAAATAAAAAAATTGTTATGTAGATAATCAAAGTCAATGAAGTTACCATATTTGGTTCCTTACCCATAAGTAACAAAAAAAATTGATGTTGGAGATGTGGTGGGTGCGGCTTATAGTCAGGTGTGGCCAATAGTCCAGAAAGTATGGTAGTTTGCGTATACTGTGTAAAAGTCACGTAGTGTTACCATGGTAACGCAGACGGCAACTCTCGCTGTTTCGACTCGGCATCATTTCCAATGGGGTTCTACAATATGCATTTAAATGTGTTCATGGAAACAGCCAGTGTAAGGCTTGGCTCCTGAATAATGAACTATTAAAGCGAAGGACATAACCTGACGGAACGTGCACATGTACATGACGTGAACTTTCCTGTGGCGCTCGAGTACAGTATTCCTCTCAGTTTGCGTTGGCAGGTTCAGAGCTGGAAATGGGTTTCCTTTGTTTCATCAGCGGCTGGCATGATGACGGTGTCACTGACCTGGTGGAAACACCGCTGAGCTGGCACACACACACACACATACAAAATACACATACATAATACACACACATATGTCATACACACATACACACACACACACACACATATATAATACACAGATACATACACACACATAGATAATACACATATACACAATACACGTACATAATTACAAACATACACACACATAATACACACATACACAATACACACACATACGTAATACACACATACACACACACGTACATAATTATAAACATACACACACACATACATACATAATACACACATACATAATATACACATACACACACGCACATAATACACACATATGCACACATACACATACATACATAACACACGCATACACACACATACATAATATACACATACACACACATACATAATACACACATACATAATACAGACACACACACATACATAACACAGACATACACACATACATAATACACACATGCAAACACATAATACACACACATACATAATACACACTCACAAAATACACACATACACACACATGTATAATACACACATAGACACACACACACATACATATTACACACACATAATACACACATACACACACACGTACATAATTATAAACATACACACACATACATACATAATACACACATACACACATACATAATATACACATACACACATGCACATAATACACACATATACACACATACACATACATACATAACACACGCATACACACACATACATAATATACACATACACACACATACATAATACACACATACATAATACAGACACACACACATACATAACACAGACATACACACATACATAATACACACATGCAAACACATAATACACACACATACATAATACACACTCACAAAATACACACATACACACACATGTATAATACACACATAGACACACACACACATACATATTACACACACATAATACACACATACACACACATACATAATACACACACACGTACATAATACACACATACATAATACACACATACACACACATACATAGTACACACACACATAATATACACATACACATGCACACATAATACACATACACACATACATAATACATACATATACATACACATACATAGTACACACACACACACACACATACATATTACACACACATAATACACACATACACACATACATAATACACACACACGTACATAATACACACACACATACATAATACACACACATACATAGTACACACACACATACATAATACACACACACATAATATACACATACACATGCACACATAATACACATGCACACATACATAATACATACATATACACACACATACATAGTACACACACACACACACATACATAATACACACACACACATAATACACACATACACACACACACGCATACATAATACAAACATACACACACATTACCCCCCCCCCCCCCCAGATGACCACCACTCAGATGGCAGCTCTATGTCAGGTCATCACCACCTAAATGACACACAAACACAACCTGACCAGCACTTGGACCAGACCTGGGGTGAAATCTAAGACCAGGATCAGACCACATCAGTGAAGCCTGTTGACTTTGGCTCCATATTAAACCGGACCATTAACAGTTATTATTCTGTAATGAGTCTGTAATGAAAATAGTCAATCATTTATACTTAGGTAATAGGATTAAATCCATCAAACTGTAATAGATATGCCACGTAAAAATCTGTGCACTCGCTATGAATCACTATCACATTAAAATATGGCTGAAATCTGTGAAAATCTATTGGACTGAAATGACTAAAACATGTAAAAGAACAGGAAACGTCTGATATTTATCCTGGTGGAAAATTGCAACAAGGACAAGGGGACATTTAATTTTATATGGTGTATGTGTAGAACATGTAAATTTAAAGTCAGTCCATTTGTCTCAAAAGGTTCACTTCCTGTCGACAGAAGGTGGCGCTGTTACCATAATACTAACAAGTGGTGTCAATCACAACAAACCCCGCCCCTCGCATGTATTGTATCTTATTTTGGCATCAATCCAGCTGATGTATTCATGTCTGTGCATGTGCTGATGTCAGCATATCAATTGCCTCTATATATATGCCAAGTTTTAAGTAAATTGAAACAAAATTGAAGTTTTTATAGACATGAAATTTTGCCCATTATAAGTAAATGGGAGAATTTTTTTTTTTTTTTAATTCATAAAAAATTTGAACTTTGACCTACTGTTCCCAAAATGGCACCACATCTATTCTGGGTCCCGGGCAATCTATAAACCCAGTTCAGTATGAATTCTATCAATAGTTTTGCGGCTACAGACATTTGAAATTTCGCCCATTATATGTAAATGGGAGAATTATTGTATTTTTTAATTCATAAAAAATTTTAGCTTTGACCTACTTTTCCCTTTTGTACTATTCTGGATCACTGGCAATCTATAAACCCAATTTAGTAGGAATTCAACCAATAGTTTTGTTGCTACAGGCATTTGAAATTTCACCCATTATAAGTAAATGGGAGATTTTTTTAATTCATAAAAAAAATTGAACTTTGACCTACTTTTCCCAAAATGCAACCATATCTATTCTGGGTCACTGGCAATCTATAAACCTAATTTGGTATGAATTCAACCAATAGTTGTGTTGCTACAGGCATTTGAAATTTCACCCATTATATTTAAATGGGAGATTTAAAAATAATAATAATAATAATAATAATAATAATAATAATAATAATAATAATAATAATTCATATAAAATTTTAGCTTTGTCCTACTTTTCCCAAAATGTAATTAGATCTATTCTGGATTGCTGGCAATCTATAAAACCAATTTAATATGAATTCAACCAATAATTTTGCTGCTACAGACATTTGAAATTTTGCACATTATAAGTAAATGGGAGAATTATTTATTTTTTTTAATTCATAAAAAATTTGAACTTCAACCTACTTTTTCCAAAATGTAACCATATCTATTCTGGGTCACTGGCAATCTATAAACCCAATTTGGTATGAATTCAACCAATAGTTTTGCTGCTACAGACAGTTGAAATTTTGCCCATTATAAGTAAATGGGAGAATTTTTTTTTAATTCATAAAAAATTTGAACTTTGATCTACTTTTCCCAAAATGCAACCACATCTATTCTGAGTCACTGGCCACCTATTGACCAAATTTGGTATGAATTCAACCAATAGTTTTGCTGCTAGAGTGTTAATAAACAAACAAACAAACAAACCAAACCAAAACCAATACCTCTTGGCTCCCTTTCAGGGGGGGCAGGGTAATAATATCCAATACTAATATGTAGATGTGCCCCTACCTTGACTCTTATAAGACATGATAAATATGAAGCAGTTTAGATAATATACTTTAAAGTTACACCATCTTCATTTTTCATAGCAAAAGATAAAACACATGATCGCATTACGACAGTTGTCATCATCCTTTTAATGACTTTTTATCGTAGAGGTCTGTAGATGATAATGACCAAATGTAAAGTTATGAGGTAAATACTCTAGAACAGGGGAGTCAAACTCATTTTAGTTCAGGGGCCAAATAAAGCCAAATTTGATCTAAAGTGGGCCAGACCAATGAAATAATAACATAATAATATATAAATAATGTCAACTCCAAATTTTCTTCTATGTTTTAGAGCGAAAAAAGTAAAATTATGCGATGACAATGTTTGCATCTACCAACTATCCTTTAAAACAACGTGAATAACATGAACAAACTGAAATTCTTAAGAAAACTAAAAAGCAATTTCAACAATATTGTGTCTCAGTTTATCATTTACACATGTAAATTACAACTTACAGATCACAGTGGATCAAAAAAAACCCAGAATATTTAATAAAGAGGCAGAATATTGATAAACTTACACTTAAGATATTTAAAATTTTTCATATTTGTTCAGGTTATTCGTGTTTTTCTGTGAAATGATTGTTTGTTTTAGTGTAAATACAGTAAAATGACATAAAAATGTTCACATTTAGAAGAGAAACATTTGGAGTTGTGAGTATTTATAGGTTATTATGATAGTATTTTACTGATCCGACCCACTTGAGATTAAATTCGTCTGTATGTGGAACCTGAACTAAAATGATTACCATCTTCAGTGCAATTTTTACATTTCACAAATTCATTCCACGGCCCAGAATGGAACTTTTGGCGGGCCAGATTTGGCCCCCGGGCCGCATGTTTGACACCTGTGCTCTAGAAGGTGTGTCTTAATCAGAAAAATGCAAAAACCGGGCCATAATGCTACATGGTAAATGCGTGGTGAGAAATCTAGGGGATTTCTTTCATTTTAGAACAAACTATAATTATTAACATTTATCAGGTTCTTGGATAAACACATGTAAATGATAGCAGATAAAGTGATGCCAGTAGTTTGGATGATTTTGTTGTCATTTAGTTTACAGTGGAAATAATGAGACACAAACTGGTGACAGTAAAGTCCATGTTTGACTGTTTATTGGTGGAGGTCTTCTCCATCTGTCAAACATCTTTGTTAAGTGTTTCTGACTTGGAACACCTCTAATTACAGATAAAACCCAAAAAGCTAACTCTCTCAAAAACCATAATGTTGTACATTTATTTTCAGTATATGACAGTGACTAATACATTTCCAGACCTAGGCTGGAATGTTGCGTCCGTCTTCTTGTTCACTGTATGTGTCAGCGTGTCTTCAGGAGGCCGTGGTTTCTTTGTGGGGTTATGTAAACTGACCACGTACGAGATCCGACTAATGACTTCCATTACAGTAATTTGAAATAATTCACTCCATTTTGGGCCAAATGACTTTCAATAAACACCTCAATTACAGGCTGTTCTGTTGGTGCAACCAGCCGCAGGATGTCTTTACAGATCTCTGACTGGTTTGAGCTCCAGATGGTTTATGTTGAAGACGCTAGTGATGTTCTGCTGTTTTTACTCTTATTTGGTTGAATTTTCTAAGAGCTCAGCTGGTGTTGAAGTACATGGAGCAACAAAATACTGTACATGTTTGGCTCAGCTACAGCAGCGTGATATTTTAAGGTTAGTATGGAATAACAGTTGTTTATTAGCGATAATGAAAACGCTTTCTCCTCTATTATCTTCTCTGATCACATACTGAAGTATCTCTGAGTGCCATTTTTTACTGCGTTCCAGGCAACCCGTAACTCGAGTTTTTCCAACCTTCTACCGGTAAAAGTGCACTGGAATGGCAGTCAAACCCATGACTTCCCACCTGTGAACTCATACTCAGCCTGATCACAATCAAGGGTACCAGAAAGGGTGCACATATAGATAAACTAGAAAAGCACTCTGACAGCGCAGACCTCTGCCAAGACAAATCTGTCCCCCCCCATCCCCGGTCACCACCAAAATGTAATCATTTCTTCCTTGTGCCAGTATCAACATTTCCTGAAAATTTCATGAAAATCCGTCCATAACTTTTAGAGTTATCCTGCTAACAAACAAACAAACAAACACACTAAGCAAAGCGATCACAATACTTCCTGGCAGAGGTAAAAATAATAATGCTCTATCAAAAAATCAGACAGACCATTTTATTTGTCTGATATTTCTCTTTTAAAGTCCAAAATATTTTTGTATTATGGTGTCTACTAAAAATTTGGCAGGCTTGTACCCCTGTCAAATCAGAAATTATTGGGTGTACAGACACTCCAGCCTATAGCCTCCATATTTAATGCCTACAAAGATATACAAATGTTTCAGCACTCAGGATAATCATGCATTGTTTATTGTATAGATATCATGTCCAAAGCATGCGTGCTGAAAAATTCCATATATTGACAGAAACAATAAAATTAGACCCACATATTTTGAATATGGTGTATGGACACTACTTGGTGTACGGACCCTACAAGATTGGAATGGAAATCTGGCTTACCACATGGTGGCATCTGTGTTAGATCTGTAACTAAGTCTTCCTGGTACAGGAGGAAATAAACATTTGTGAACAAGTTATAACAATATATCTATAAGGCATATACGCCATATTATTGATGGAAGTATATTGGTGTACGGACACTACATGAATTTTGGTGAACAATGCACCATTGAAAACATGCGGTTGGACGTAAACATCCATTTGACACATTGTTACCAAATTTTCTGCAGCCAGGGAGCAGACCAAAATCTGTCTAGTTGTGCATATTTAGTCATAATAATACTGAAATAACAAGTTCCCATTCTATTATTACAATTAAAGGGCTGTAAAAGAAGGGTTTTCACAACAAAATGGTTGATTGTCTTAATACTGAAAATAAGAATTGATAATCAAACAGCTGTTTAACAAAAATGATCAATAAATGAAAAGCAATGTAATGTGTGTATTTTGTCATACAAAAGACACAGGAGTTGAGTAGTAATTATTTATTGTGTTACAAAACATTATGTACAATAATTTTGCTCTCTTATAACAATAAAATTGTGCACGTTTTCACGCTCATTGGGTCGCCATTTTATCAGTTTTTATCCGATTTTCTTCAAATTTGGAGGCTTGCAAGATCTAGTAATAAGATGACCAAAGAAACATTTTGGGAATGGTTTTGGGGGTATCTTTTTGCAATACTACTACTACTACTACTACTACTACTACTAATAACTGATGCAAATATACTTGTGCACCTTGACTGTGATCAGGCCGACTAGATTGATGTACTCCCAGTTCTGAGCTCTGACGTCATTGTGAAACAATGGCAGCCCCCATGGATGTGGTGTTTATGCCAAATTGTTTATTAAAACAAGGTATTCCTCTAATGTAATTTATCTGCAAATGTTCTGCATAATCAGCAGCTACTCTAAACGTTAGCTAGTTTTCAGTCTATTGAGGACAATAATAAATTAATGCCAAATGCGTATACAAATAACGTAACATAAAAGGTATAACAGCTTCTCTTGCCTTATGTGCCGTTTTTACTCCTGTTTCCCTCAAATAAGCAAAGAGCTAGTAACTTTGGGATAGAAATGATTGTAAATGAACATAAGCTCTGTACGGTCCGCCATTCTGGTTTGTTTACATCTAACTACCACAATTCCTTGCTCTCAGGCAGTTTGGCGAGACTTGCTTGGAATGCTACGAAGTCGTGAGTTGTGGTTTGAAGTCGTGACTTATGGGCTCAAAAACTGGCCTGGAGCGCAGCATTATATGGCTAGTTGCTAACTGTGTTTATCTGACCATATTTGCCCTCAGTGTTGAGAGTGTAAATACTGAAAAGTTAAAAAAAAAAAAGAGCTGATCAAAGCAAAATGTCACCAGCGAACACAGAGCTAATTTGTTTTGCTTTCCACAAAATTCATTAGCTAGTTAGAAAATGCTAATGTTGCAAAGCTAGCGCACCTGCAATAACAAAGCAATGATGTAGCATGGTGCAATTAAACATTCACCATCTAATTATGTTTAACTTCTGTAATTCTGAAATGTACCATAACACCATAGAAAAGCTTGTGCAAATTACCCAAATTTCCTGAGGGGACAGAAAGTAATGATTAGAAAGATATCAAACCAGATGAGAGGGATTCTGTCTTTGATATTCTGACATTAACAATCAGATCTGAGTAACTGTGGGTTTGTTTGTTTGTTTTTTCTTCCTGAAAATAATAATACTGTTATAATAAATGAGTGTTCTGTGTGTTCTATAACACTCAGACTATGGTGCCAAAGTGTGTGAGATGCAGCCTAAACACAAATATGTTTTCCATGTATTTTTTCTCAGACTCTGGAGATCTATGTGGATTCTTTTAAAGTAATTCATGAGATTCATCAGAGGTTTTTTTTCTTTTCTTTTTTTTCCAGATAGTGAGTGTATCAGTGATGTAAAACACTCACAAGTGTGCATTAAGTTGTTTATTTATCCCCAAGCTTATGCTAACAGACAGAATGTATATTGAATGATATAGATATATAAAAAAATAAACTTTTTGCAAAGTTTCCATGTATTTTATCTGAGCGCTTTGGAGAATTATTTCAGTGAGCATTAGTTCAAAGTAAAAAACTACAAGCCACAAAATGCTTATAAATGAGGGACTAATTGTTTTAGATGGCAGTAATGGCTTTCACATCTGGTGTACTTGAATTAGCATGTTTGTGTCCCAGTGCAAATCCTTGTAAAACACTCATAACACTCAACATAAGATGTCGTCTGTCGCTGCACTAGTTTGTTTTTATTAGTTGATTTGATTAAATTACTGCTTTTAGATCACATTGTTTATTATGTATTTATTATTACACTGGTCCTGGGTGACTCTTTTCATTCCTGCATGTTTTTAAATGTGTTTGAATGACAATAAAGGAATCTGAATCTGCATCTGAATGGGCAAAATCTAAAAGTATCAGAAGTGTAATTCAATTAAGGGTGTTTTCACACAGCGTACTCAAGTCTGTATCTGAGTACGCTGGACCCCAAGTCTGCTTAATTTTATCCATGTCAATGCAACCGTTCCGTGCTCGAGTACTGTACCCGAGTCCAGTTGAGAAGGTGGTCCTGGGTCTGGACTGCCTGTACTCCAGCATGGTATGTTGTCATGTGAATGTGACCCGTGCCAGAGTCCGGAAGTGACCTAATCACCACTCCGACAACGGAAGTGGGTTAATCACCACAAGACCATGGATGGCGCTCCTGTTGTTTCCTGAAAAAGCCTCGGATCCGTGAAGCACAGGTTCACCTTATTAACCAAACCACTAAGTGACATATCAGGGACAATGAAGGTCACTCTGCTTCTCTTTGCCTCAAACAGGCTAACAGATAGGTACGGGTTTGTCTTCTTATGACTTCCGCGTTTGTAGGATTGCGACAGAATTCCTTCCACACCGCCACCTGTTATTTTGGCCCTGGAACACCCATTCGTACTTGGTTACGGGCCGCGGTACGCACATGTGAACGCAACATCAGTGGCAAAAGATGTGAATGTACCCAAGTATGGTACCGACTTGAGTACGCTGTGTGAAAACGCTAATAGATGTCTGTTGACCTTATCGAACAAATTCTTAGTAGCAGTAGTCACCTGCGTGAAGTTGGCCCCCCACCCAACGAAAATCTCTGGATAAATTGTCTCATTCGTTTGTGCTGGTTTGTGCAGTTAAAATTTTCGTTTGTGCTATTATGGTTATCGAGTTATTAACAATTCTTTGAAAGGTCATTCTGAGGTCAGCCAGCCCCCCACTTGCTCCAAATTTAACTGAAATAGTGGTATTTGTTTGTGCTTCATTTGTGCTGGTTAGTGCCGTTAAAATTTTTGTTTGTGCTGTTATGGTTTTATAGATATTACAAGATTTATTTCCAGTCGATGACATCACGCAGCCCCCCCACTTCCTCAAAATCGAGCGGTGCAGTAGTCCAGTAGTCACTATGATCTCATCTGGTCATTGAATATTTTTTCCCAGACAGACATTATAGACAATTGTACTTTTCGTTAATGAGTGACATCAACAAGACCAATGTCACTTAAATGAAGTTTGTCACAAATAAGTTAGCATTAGCATTAGCTCATTCATCACTTCTCAAACCTGGTCAAAGTTCTCGGTCCAAAAAGTCAGTGCAGCAGTGGTCAAAAAGTACAGCACAACAAAAACACTGAGATGTAGTTTTACTTTCTGAAGTACTTGTTGAGCAGTACAGTGATGTACTGGAGTCTACAGTGGTTTCTGGTACATTGACAATACGACTCCGTATGTTACTGGTTCCAAGGTTCTACTCCCATCCCTGTACAGCAGGGGTGTCAAACTCATTTTGGTTCAGGGGCCATATTTAACCCAATTTGATCTCAAGCGGGCCAGACCAGTAAAATAATGACATAATAACCTATAAATAATGACAAATCCAAGTTTTTCTGTTTGTTTTAATACAAAAAAACCCCAATAAAATTATGAAAATATTTACATTTTACAAAAAAGATGTGAATAACCTGAAAAAACTAAAATTTCATTTGAAAAATTAGTGCAATTTTAACAATATTATGCCTCAACATATTATTTATACATGTGCCTTACACACAATGTTGCATAAACATTTGGTAACAGGCAGAATATTGTTAAAATTTTGGACTTTGGAGCTGAAATTTGAACAATTTCTACAATATCACATCTCTTATTATTATTAACACAGCTACAGATCCCAGTGGATCCATAAATGCACCAAACATTTAGTAACAGGCAGAATATTGTTAAAATTGCACATTTCAGGCTGTTCATCTGTGTTTTTATTTATGTATTTATTTGCATTTTATTGTGAAAGAATAGTTTTGTAAATGTAAATATTTTCACAGTGTAATGTTTTTTTGTTTTTTTTTTTCACTTCAATTTTTCCACATAAATTTTCCTAAAGAAAATTTGTCGTTGTCATTATTTATGGGTTATTGTGTTGTTATTTTGACTGGAGATCACATTGGTCTGTATGTGGAACCTGAACCAAAATGATTTGGACAACCTGGACTGTTCAGGTTCATTTTTGCACTTTCATCCCGCGAACCGAAATAGAACCCTTGGTGGACCAGATTTGGCCCCTGGGCCGCATGTTTGACACCTGTGCTGTACAGCAACAAGAACTGTATTAAGAGAAGTTTGTTACCTTTGGAAAGATTTCCTTTTTGCTAATTTCAAGCAACAATTGAAACTATTACCTCAAATAATGGCAGGGGACTTTCCTGACCTCTGCTGCAGGATGGATCAAGCCTCTATTTTTTGAAGGAGACTTTGATTAGAAACAGGCTTTTCTTGGGAATTTTCACATTTAGAAATAGTACGAAATGGTTTGCAGGCTGTTCTGTTGGTGCAAGCGGCCACTGGATGTCTTTACAGATCTGTCACTGGTTTGAGCTCCAGATGGTTCGTGTTGAAGAGGCTGTGATGTTCTGCTGTTTTTACTCTTATTTGGTTGAATTTGCTAAGAAGAGCTGAGCTGGTGTCGAAGTACAAGGAGCAACAAAACATCGTATATTTTGGCATAGATAGATAGATAGATAGATAGATAGATAGATAGATAGATAGATAGATAGATAGATAGATAGATAGATAGATAGATAGATAGATAGATAGATAGATAGGAATAAAAGTGAACACAAGAGCAAACACACTATACACAAATTATATGCCATGTGTTCACTATTCACTTACTATTATTGTTTTTGTAAAGAAAACAAATTGTGGAACAAATTGTGTGTAGAGATAAAACAAATATCAAACATAATTCATAATTCAGTTTAAAAAAAAGATACAAAGAATTGATTCTTGAGAGGTCTAGTATTTAATAATGACAATGAGGCCTGTTTGTTTATGGATAATGTTGTACTGATAAATCTGCTGTAATTATTGAAGAAAATTGTTGAATAGTTGAGTCTGTTTGTATGACTGCACTGCCATGAGCATTTTGTTGTGTATAACTCAGTTACTGCATTATGTATTTGTTGTGGTTTGATGCTAAAATTAGGAAAATACTATTGTTTGATTCTTGTATTAAGTTAGTGATAAAGGTGTAAAAGCACTGAGGGGTAGGATTAAATAAGTTGATACTTCTTCCTACTCCTTTTCGACCATGCAAAATTCAGACTTGTATGTGCTTGAAGATAGATTCTGTCCATTTAAATGTTTTATTTTGGTTTTTTTTTTTTTGCATGTTCGAAATAAATAAACAAAAGAAAAAAAGAAAATGTTCCTCCCTATATTAACACATAAAAATGTTTATATCTTGTGGATTTAACTCTTTCATGCATAGTGGTCACTACAGTGGACAGTTATTCGACAGCTGTTCTCTTGTATATTCATGGATGTTGTTGTTTTAGTTCCATATCAACCAACACAGTGGACACTTATGCATCATCTCATACACTGCAGTTCATACCATTACTGTAACTTTGCTGTTCTAGATAAACCTGATCTGCACTAACATGTTTGAGAGTAAATCAATTTCTATTTGTTATTAGACTGTAATTAACAGTTTTCTTAAACAAAAAGGTGGGTTTGTTTTTCATATTATCTCCATGAAGTAAGTAATAACTAATATTAGAGTATGTTAAAATGTGAGAAAACATCAGATAATCTGCATTAAAAAAATAAAAAAAAAAATCATAATTTTCACACAGTATATCACTTTCTGATATTGTGTTTTAAATACATGTTTGTTGCATGCTGTCCAACTGAGCGGACATTTTTGTAACTCCATAAAAAAACAGGTTCATAAAAAACTTCAGTCTTATTGTTTTTTTTAATTGTTTTTTTATATTTCCTATGCTGCTTTTATCAGATTTTAATTTGTCTTTATTTTTATAATGGTTGTACTTTGTTGTTCTTAGCCCACTTTGCACTCTGTGTTATCACTGTTTTTACTTATTTATTTACTTATATATTTCCTTGTTTTATGATTTGTGTACAGCACTTTGGCCAGCTGTAAAGTTCTTAAAATGCTTATAAATAAAGTTGGTATGGTATGGTATGGTATGGTATGGTATGGTATGGTATGGTATGGCTTTCATGCCTAAAGAGGAATAAAAACACTCCAAAAAAAAATCTTGACTAAGGTCCTCATAATTCATGCATCAAAGGGTTAATTAGAGTTCCATGCACTATTTGTTAACTGTGCTACCTGGTGCTCACAGACGTTTATAGCTGAACTCCCTTCAAGAATGGGGCTGTACTCTGGAGCTCACAATTACGCCGTACACTTATAGTTACATGCAACACAGTACTTACACAACATGCAGTCTTTCCAAAAATGATCTTTTCCCGGCGAAACTACCACAGTAACAACACATGACAATGTGCCCGGTCATCAAAAACGATATAATTTTTCCAAAACTATCGTAAACATAGTAGGTAGACCGTCTGACAATTCAAAACGACACGAATTGGCGTCTTCAGTGCCAAAGTATGTTCCAGTCATCTGGACTTGTTACAAGTCTGAGGAGGGTGAGCTGTGGATAGTGTGCGAACTGTTATGTTAGATTTAGATTAGAGAAAAATACATAAGTAGAAAGAGTGTGAAAGAAAAGAGGATTAACACTAGAGTTGATCATTTGTAAACAGAAGCTTGGCCAATACAATGTATCTGTCACGTGACTTTTGTCTTCATTTACAACATTATTACGCTTCTAACAGAAGAATAAGTTACTCTTCAATTGGTTGCTTTGAAAAATTGCAGGAGGGCCACTCGAGTTACAATATCCCTCTCAGATAGCCTCAGAATTTTCCATTTTTACCTCAATTTTTCAAAAGGGAAACCCCCACTTCTGCACCATCCCCCCTGCTTGGTCGCTTCGCTCCCTCACCTACCTGTGCTCCCTCTTACTAATTTTGTTCTAGAAAAGCCCCTGAATACTGTGTCAGTACTTCTCTGTTTGGGCCTCTCATGGCCCTTGTGGCGTCACACCTCCATTCATTTATGTCTGTTATTTTGTGTCATGAACCTGCACCTGCAATGGAAATATTCGCTGGATTAATAAAGACTTAATAGATCAGGGGTGTCAAACATATGGACTGCCAAAAGAGTCCACTCCAGCCTGTGGAATAAATTTGTCAAATACAAAAGTTACACTGAAGATAATAAAAATCATTTTAGTTCAGGCTCCACATTCAGCCCAATTCAATCTCAAGTGGGTCAGACCTGTAAAATACTATCATAATAACCTATAAATACTGTCGACTCCAAAATTCTCTCCTTGTTTTAGTGTAAAAAAGTAACATTACATGAAAAATGTCCAAATTTACAAACTGTTCTTTCGCAAATAATGTGAATAACTTGAACAAATATGAACAACCTGAAATGTTGTGAAAGAAGTAAGTGCAATTTTAACAATATTCTGCTTGTTACTATATGTTCTGTGTATTTGTAGATCCACTGTGATCTGTAAGTTGTATAATACACATGTGTGTGGCATAAAATTGTTAAAATTGCACTTGTTCATAGTTTTTCATGTTAATTGCATTTTTTTAGAGTATAATGTGATAAAACTATAAAAACTAGTACAACACATACAGCTACAACAGCTTTCATATTTTAATCTTCGGATGGGATAACAATTACCTACTTGTTTATTCGTGATACAGACTCTTGCTCCTCTATGATCTTCTCTGATCACCATTAAATATTGAAGTATCTCTAAGTGCCGTCTAAGTGCTAGTTGCTAATTGTGTTTATCTGACCGTAGCTGCCCTCAGTGTTGAGAGTGGAAATACTGAAAAGTTAAAACAATGAGCAGATCAAAGTAAACATTACCAATGAACACAGAGGAAATTTCTTCAGTAAGTAAGTTACTGGCCTTTACTGTGAATGTTCACATTTAGAAATAGAAATAGTACAAAACAGTTTGGATCCATTTATTTTGTGATGTCAGAGATACTACAGTGCACTTCTGTACAAACACAACACTTCCTTAGTTGTGTCAAAGTAAAAGTCCTCTACTGTGTCAGTGGATAGACTCTGTTAATGCTCAACAGAGTTTTTAGTGTCAACATTATCTTTGTAGCACATCAGTAGTATATAGTGGAGTATACTCTCAATTTTTTGCCTTTCTTTTTTTTTTTAAAGTAGCCCAAAAGAACACTGTTTTAGACACAGTGACATGTCAGACTACTCTATTTAGTTTACTCAAAATCCATCAGCAGTATTTGCTCACTATTATAAAATTATCATGACTTGATCAGGAGCAGTTTGTAGGTATTACTGGTCACACAAGCAGCTGCATTAATGTAAATGTATTCAACATGAGGCAAACATCGGATAATGTTAGCCTTTCATAACGTTAGCCTTTCATAATGTTAGCCTTTCATAACGTTAGCCTACTCACACAGTTTAACTATTGGTGACAAAATCTATTCTCCTCTAAATGTTCAGTCATATGGTCAGTAGTTAAAAACAGTGAGTCATTCTAAAACCACCTTAAAACTGACCTCAGAATTACTTATTCCATGAAAGTAGGTTCTCTTGATATGTGTCACTCATTTGAAAAACATTTATTCTGCCTTTCTCATTTGCATTTCCAATAATTGTGCATCTTTCAATGAGACATGCAGTAACCTGTCCATCAGCTGGAGTGGCACTGGCACCTGAGGTGTCCAATCAGGTTCCAGAGGTAGCCAGCGCTAGTTAGCAATATCTTCCTCGGCATGACCTGCCCTATTCTGCCTCTGATTGGCTCATCAGACCTCATGCCTAAAGTTAATCAATCTAATCAGTGAAGGTATCAAGTACTAGCCAAATAGAGGCAGAGTAAGGCAGGTCATGGCTTCACCATCCTAGGGGAAAACATGGGCAATCTGGCTCAGATACTCCTGAATGGTGCACATCAGGGGGATGTAGAAGTGAGTATACTCAATACTGACTGAAAAATAAGTAGGTATACTCTGTATACGAAGGGTGTCAAACTCATATTAGGTCAGGGGCCACATTTAAACAAAATTTGATCTGAAGTGGGCTGGACCAGTAAAATAATAACATAATAATACACAGACAATGTCACCTCCAAACTTTTCTCCATGTTTTAGAATGAAAAAAGTAAAATTACATTATGAAAATGCTTATATCTACAAACTATCCTGTAAAACAATGTGAATAACAGAAACAAACTGAAATTTCTTTAAAAAAAACTAACTGCAGTTTTAACAGTTTTATGCCTCAATTTATCATTTACACATGTACGTTATAACTTACAGATCAAAGTGGATCTACAAATACACAAAAGATTTAATAGCAGACAAAATATTGGTAAAATTGCACTTCTTAAGACATTTCAGGTTCATACTTGTTCAGGTTATTCTTTTTTTTTTATGAGAAATGATAGTTTGTTTTAGAATAAATACAGTAAAATGACATAAAAATGTTTACATTTACAAAGAAAAAATTTTCGAGTTGTCATTATTTATAGGTTATTATAATCATATTTTACTGGTGTGACCCACTTGAGATTGAATTGGTCTGAATGTGGAACCTGAACTAAAATGATTAATATTTTCAGTGTAATTTTTGCATTTCACAAATTCATCCCACGGGCCGGAATGGATCTTTGGCGGGCCGGATTTGGCCCCCGGGCCGCATGTTTGACACCCCTGACTTATACCCTGGACTACACCACTGTAGCACACTAAAAAAGCAAGACACACACCTGCAGTGACTACAACTGAGCAACTCTTTAGATCAGGGGTGTCAAAGTCATTTTAGTTCAGGGGCCACATTCAGCTAAATTTGATCTGCAGTGGGCCGAACCAGTAAAATAATAACATAATAATATATAAATAATGTCAACTCCAAACTTTTCTGTGTTTTAGAGCGAAAAAAAGTAAATTTACATTATGAAAATGTTTACATCTACAAACTATCCTTTCAAAAGATGTGACTAACATGAACAAACTGAAAAAGTCAGTGTAATTTTAACAATATTCTGCCTCAGTTTATCATTTCCACATGTACACTGTTATTTACAGATGACAGTGGATCTACAAACACACAAAACATTTAATAACAGGTGGAATATTATTAAAATTGTACTTACTTCTCCTAAGACATTTCAGGTTGTTCATATTTGTTCAGGTTAGTCACATTTTTGCGAAATTATACTTTGTTTTAGTGTAAATACATGAAAATATTTACATTTACAAAGAGAAACATTTATCATTATTTCTATGTTATTATGATGGTATTTTAATGAATCCTGCTCCCTTGAGATTGAATTGGTCTAAATGTGGAACCTGAACTAAAAGGATTGTTAATATCTTAGTGTAATTTTTGCATTTTGCAAATTCATCCCAAGGGCCGGACTGGACCCTTTGGCGGGCTGGATTTGGACCCCGGGCCGCATGTTTGACACCTGTGCTTTAGATGAATGATCTGCAACAACAGTGTAGAAAACAGTTGGATTATATCGCTGACTTTATTAAACTTGTAGAAGTGCTTAATGATGAAATGTGAGTGAAGTGACCACTGGATTTTTGTGTTCATTTGGATACAATTCATAAATTTACCACTAAATGTCACTAAATATCATGTACTAAACCTTCATGTTGTTGAAAGCTGGTGTGTTGAGCTGCATTATGTAATAAATTCCCATTGTGTAATAAAAGTTCAAAATGTAATAAGAATGTCACGCCATCTTGTAATAAAGGCGCATTATGTAATAAACTGACGCATTTTGTAGCTAGAAGCACTCGGAGAGCGCAGACCTCCGCCAAGGCTGATCAGTGGCCCCCCCCGTGGGCCCCCCCACCCCCGATCACCACCAAAATTTAATCATTTCTTCCTTATCCCATTTCCAACAAACCCTGAAAATTTCATCCAAATCTGTCCATAACTTTTTGAGTTATGTTGCACACTAACGGACAGACAAACAAACAAACAAACCAACCCTGGCAAAAACATAACCTCCTTGGCGGAGGTAATAAACTACCTCAATGCATTATGTAGTAAATTTTTTCGCATTATGTAGTAAGTTATTACAATTTGAGAAATTTATTACAAAATACACTTGACACATTTTTATTTTCAGGAAAATGTAATGTGCTAAATTAATCTTTAAACTGTGTGGTTAAAGTTCTGATTACTAATTTCTTCTAAATTGCTCTGAAATTATATTTTTTTGTATTGTTATTACATAATGAACCATGTTATTACATTTTTTTTTAAATAAAAATGTGTCGAGTGCATTTTGTAATAAAATTCTCAAACTGTAGTAACTTACTACATAATGTGAAAAAATTTACTATATAATGCGTTGACGTAGTTTATTACAAAATGCGTCAGTTTATTACATAATGCGGCTTTATTACAAGATGACGTGACATTCTTATTACATTTTGAACTATTATTACATAGTGGGAATTTATTACATAATGCGGCTCAACATGGTGCTTTTACAAGTGTTGTAGGTTTTAGTGACTGAGGCGTTCAGGGGACTTTAGTTTTGACAGGCAGATTAGCATGGACTTGGTAACTGTTTTTATTTCTGACATTTCTGACAACCTATAAAATGTAATTGTTGAGTAAACTTGTGCTACATTTCAATATAACCCCACTAAGTTACAGTAAATGACTGTGAGGTCATTTGAGTAGCGTAACAAAATCGACCAGATGAGATTTATTAGGTAAAAAGCTGCCTTTCTTTTACCCCCCACATGTGTGTGTATATACGTATAAAGCCTACTGAGAATTTCAACCACCAACACACACACACGTATGAAAACACAACACACACACACATGCACACAGAGGAAAAGTAAACTTCCCAAGGTGTTCTATGAAAGAGGCTTGTGTTTTATTTTATTTTCCATCACACTGCGACTGACGACCGAACACAATCCAGCGCTCATGGAAACAAGTAGAACAGGAGCTTGAAGTTTTCCACCCAAAAATCAGATTGTGTGATCCATTATTGATCCCTGTAGGAAAATAATGGTTCATCTGGTCCCCCTCCATAGGTCATCAAAGGTCAGCTACAGAGGGTTTTCAGGAAGGGGGTGTATGTGTTCCCAGGTCCAAACTCTAAAACCAGACCCTAACACTGACCCTGGGTCATAGTTTCCATTATCTGTTGAATGAATCTAGGGAACATCAGATCCCGCTGTGGGAATAATCGAATTACTGTTTACAACCACCTCCTGAGATAAAGAGTCTAAATAAAACCCTGTTACAAAGCAAACATAGAAAAATAGAATGTGTTTAGTGTGTCGCTGCTGTCAGTGGATGGGAAGGGCACTGGTGTCTGTAAGGTTTTATGGTGAGTTTCAGTGGTTCAGAAACATGATCATCCACCGACACTGAGTTAAAGTTACAGACGGATTAAAGGAGGATCCACATGAAGGCAACGAAGAACCTGTTCACACTCCAGCTATGGTTCTGTTTTCACTATATCCACTGGATGCTGTTCATTTTATAAGATAAGATAAGCTAAGATCAGATAAGATAAGCTAAGATCAGATAAGATCAGATCAGATCAGATAAGCTAAGACCAGATAAGATAAGATCAGATCAGATCAGATCAGATCAGATGAGATAAGATAAGATAAGATAAGATAAGATAAGATAAGATAAGATAAGATAAGATAAGATAAGATCAGATAAGCTAAGACCAGATGAGATAAGATAAGATCAGATAAGATCAGATCAGATGAGATAAGATAAGATAAGATCAGATAAGCTAAGACCAGATGAGATAAGATAAGATAAGATCAGATGAGATAAGATAAAATACAATAAGATAAGATGAGATAAGATAAGCTAAGATCAGATAAGATAGGATCAGATAAGGTAAGATAAGATCAGATGAGATAAGATAAGGTAAGATAAGATGAGATAAGATAAGCTAAGATCAGATAAGATCAGATATGATATCAGGTAAGATCAGACAAGATAAGATCAGATAAGATCAGATCAGATAAGGTAAGATCAGATAAGATGAGATAAGACAAGGTAAGATCAGATAAGATCAGATCAGATAAGGTAAGATAAGATTAGATGAGATAAGATAAGCTAAGATCAGACAAGATCAGATACGATCAGATCAAATAAGGTAAGATCAGATAAGGTAAGATAAGATTAGATGAGATAAGATAAGATCAGATAAGATAAGATAAGATCAGACAAGATCAGATACGATCAGATCAAATAAGGTAAGATCAGATAAGATCAGATAAGGTAACATAAGATCAGATGAGATAAGATAAGCTAAGATCAGATAAGATAAGCTAAGATAAGCTAAGATCAGATACGATCAGATCAGATACGATTAGATCAGATAAGGTAAGATCAGATAAGATAAGATCAGATAAGATAAGATCAAATAAGATCAGTTAAGGTAACATAAGATGAGATAAGATAAGCTAAGATCAGACATAAGATAAGCTAAGATCAGATCAGATAAGATAAGACTTTATTTATCCACCCATGGGGAAATTTCACAGTTAACAGCAGCAACACAACAAGCAATCACAGAAAAACCACACAAGTGAAAATGAAAAATATAAAGAGAAAACTGAAAAATTTGGTATTTATATAAATATTTATATAAATACAGAAATTTTTTAAAAACTATTTACATATTTACATCATCATCATCATGACTGCGCATGTACATGGTATGATATGGGGGCTGAGGTGGGTTCGGTCACGGCCTGGTGCGGTCCATCTTCCAAAGGTATCGGCGCTGACCTCCATCTGCTGCAGCTCATACACTGATTTACACACCTGGATTTGATGTTGCAGGTGCAGCGTCGTCACACAAACACATAAAAGACATGAACACAATGGGCTGAGACGACATCGAAGAACAATCTGAACACAAATAAAACACACACCACAGTTTCAGAAACCTTCACTTTGGAAATTTGGCCCAAAGGTCGAGTAAAACATCTGTTGTATTAAATATCCCCATTAGTGTGGACTGGGCCTATTTCAGTATTTATTTTAAAACACTAAAGCTGCACAATAACAGTTTTATGGTCTTAACTTTTTAGTTTAGAACAGCTGAGAGGAAATGTCCCACACAGACACATTTTTATGCATTATATTTATGAAGGAAGCTTATTATTATCATTACACTTGGCATGGATGTATCAAAGGTTGCACTCTTTACCTTCTTTTTCTAAATTTAAATGTGCAATAAATGACTGTTTTGCTGCAAAGAATGTAAGATTCAAGTTGATTGGATCTACATTGAGTTGGTTTCATGTCTAAATTAAATTCTAAACATTTCTTTAGTTGAATTACAGCTCAAAAAGCAGTGTTAGGAAAAGAATATGAACACATGAGCTGAAACTACACACTAAGACTTCATTCAGACTGCTGGAAAATGTGGCCCAAATCTGATTTTTTTGCCCGTATGTGACCTGTATCCAGTCTGTTAAAGTCAGTTTGAACGGCACAAATCCAACTTTTTCAAATCCGACCCAGGCCACTTTCATATGTGGTCCTAAATCCAATACAAATCTGATATTTTCAATCCAATCCACTTTATTTATATAGCACAAGAACGCTTCCAAAGTGCTGCACATAGAATCATAAAAAAAACAATAAAACAATTAAAAGAAATGCACTAAATACAATAAAAAAGTACATAAAACTACAACAATGCCATAAATAAAACAATAAAATCAAATAATTAAAAGTAATAAAATAAATAAAAGACAGAGGACCATACAACTCACATGGAGTTAAAAGCCAGAGAATAAACAAACTAATTCTGAATATATCCAAGACAAAATGTTTTTTAATCAGGAGCAAATGTGCAAGGGACTCATTTCTCAGTCTCTTTATAGATGGAACCCCAATAGGGCACAGGTAAGTAAAGTGAAACTATTAGGTGTAATTATAGATCGTCAACTGTCGTGGTCTGATCATATTGATTCAGTTGTCACAAAAATAGTGCGGGGAATTTCATTAGTAAGAAAGGCAGCACCATACCTGTTTGTATCAACTAGAGATCCAGTGACTCAGGTATTGGTTCTGTCACATGTAAGTTATTGCATGGCTGAGTGGTCCTGTGCGGCAAAAAAAAAAGAGCTTAAAAATATACAACTGGTCCAAAATAGAATAGTCATGATTGGCTTTTAAATGTCTATCATGGTTGACTGTTGAGGCAAAAACTAAATTTAACCTCCTCCTTCTTATGAGGAGTGCTATTGTGAACGGGAAACCTGACTTTCTTACCGACAAAATAAGGCACAGAGGTCTACAACATAATCATGGTACCAGACGGGTTACCATGGTCACCTTGAACTTCCCAAACCAAAAATGAATCGATTGCAAAAATTCTGTCATTAACAAGGCCTCCAGTCTATGGAATAAGTTACCTTTATACATCAAACACACTAAAAGCTTATATTCATTAAAAAAAAAAAACCACTCAAACAGGAACTACTAAGGAAATACAAGATTGTAAATTATTGTTTTGACTCTAGCAATCCAAGCAAAGAAAAAAGTTTAAATCGGCTCAAATTTGCTTAGAGGTCTTATTTGTGTCTTTGTGCATAAGAAATCAATATAAGTGAATCCTCAAAGGAACTTCGTGTTGGTAAATGCAAGTTATGCAAATTTACAGGATTTCACCTCTGTTGCAACATGTTGATGGTCATATGAACTATGTTTTCAGCTCAAAAATGTCCAATTTCATCACAATTAATTAATGCTATATTTTCATGTCACAAATGGCCAAGTTATATTTGAACTGAACTTAATTCAAGCAAAAAAATGGAAGAAGGGACAATTATCTTGGTAAGATTTCTTAAAATAAGATTTTCAAGATCTATTGTCCAAAAATAAGTTCTTATATCTCACTGAAAAGTTACTCTTTAGGTGATTATGTCTTATTTTAAGTGTGATGAGATATTTTGATTAGAAATGAGAAAAATACACTTGGTAAGATTTGATTTTTGCAGTGCAGTCTCATCTTCATCGCTGGCATCACAGTAATAATGGTGTCTGACATAAATTTATTGGTGATTCAGTATTTGTATTCTGCATTTGTATTTCTTTATTTAGATCCAGGAATGTGTGTTTATTGGCATTAGTTGCAAAGAATAAGATGCATGCACCAGATTTGGCAGAGAAGCTAATTTCCATCTGTTGTCCTGAACAAACAACTAACATAATCGAATATCACATAGATTATGAAGTACTAATACACTGAAAGAAGTGGGCAGCCTTTTCCATTTGAACAGAGACAAATGAACAGTATAGATTCATTCCATACTCTAATCATCCTTATTATTAAGATAAGAAAAGATAAGAAAAGATAAGATAAGATAAGATAAGATAAGATAAGATAAGACAGACTTTGTCGATCCCACTATGGGACAGCAGCAATTACAAAAATAAAATGCAGGAAAGACAGAAAACAAAAATAAACACTTGTGAAACTTAAAATACAAAGAGGTAAAAAAAGGTATTTATATAAATGTTGATGTATATATAATATATATTTACAATGGAATTACGCATACACATGGTGTGTTACAAATGCTATTACGCCTTTTTCTTCAGCTCATTTTCATGTGTGTCTGTTCTTTTCTTCTTCTGTTCAATGGCTGACAACAACAGGCTGTAACTAATAACTTCCTGTAACTGTTCCATAAGTACAAACCATCCAAAAAAGTGTTTTCATGTGAGAAATGAACAGAACCATGGTTTAGTTTGAGCCACGGATTGGCCGTTTGCTTCGGACTGTGGTCTGGGGGAAGTTTCTCACCTGTAATTTTGGTTTGGATCAAACTGAACAGTGTTATTCCAAAAAACATTCCCTCATTTGCTGTTTTGGTGATGGTAGAGAGTTCAGTCTTACCACGCTGGTCAAAAACCTACAGTAGGTTTTTCAACTGGATCAATAAGATTCACCTCCTGGATCACAGTCCATGGGTCAAAGCACAGAAAACATCCTTAAAAATTAGCACAGCTAAATGAGTTTCAGTGGCGGATCCAGAAAAAATGGGGGGGGGGGGTCTAGGGTCGGAACCCCGGTGGGGGTTTTATAATCGTACACTAATAAAGTAAATACAATTTAACCTCACTATTGTGACCACCTTAATAAGTTTGGACTCAGTTATTTCACTGAATTCAAAATAATTTAACATTAGAAATAACAAGATACAGTTGAGGTACAGGCCTATATGTTTAAGAACTTTGTATGATTCACTCAACCACTGACTGTGTTTAAAGATATTTAATATTCAGACCATGCAGTTATAGTTCCCACCGTATAAAAGTGTTGGGTGTAATGCGTTACAAAAGTAATGCATAACAGTAACAGATTACTTTTTGCTGTAACACAGTAGTGTAAGACATTACTAATACATTTTTAGTAATATTTTACTTGGTACATGTTCAATAGCACTTGCGTTACAACACACTTTTCACGCACAATTTAATTGTTCAAATAAAAAAAAAACCAAAAAAAAAAAAACCAAGAGACCTTAAGGCACAGGTGTCAAACATGCAACCCGGGGGCCAAATCTGGCCCGCCAAAGGGTCCAATCTGGCCCATAGGAGGAATTTATGAAATGCAAAAATTACACTGAAGATATTAACAATCAATGGTGTAAAAATCATTTTAATTCAAGTTCCACATACAGACCAATAAGATATCAGTTGGGTCAGACCAGTAAAATATTATCACAATAACCTATAAATAATGACAACTGCAGATTTTATCTTTTTTTAGTGTAAAAAAGTAAAATTACATGAAAATGTTTATATGTACAAACTGTCCTTTTACAAACAATGTGAATAACCTGAATATGAACATCCTGAAATGTCTTAAGTGAAATAAATGCAATTTACCAATATTCTGCCATTACTAAATGTTTTGTGTATTTGTAATTGTCATGTAAGTTGTAACGCACATGTTTAAATTATAAAGTGATAAACCAAGGCAGAATATTGTTCAAATTGCACTTGTTTTTTTTTTCAGACATTTCAAGTTGTTCATGTTATTCAGATTTTTAAGGAAACGTTGTAGATGTAAACATTATCATAATGTAATTTTACTTTTTTCACTGTTCTTATTTTACTGGTCTGGCCCACTGGAGATCATATTGGGGTGAATTTGGCCCCTGAACTAAAATGAGTTTGACACCCCTGCTTTAAGGAATCAAAAGTACAGCAGGAAAGTTCAATTTCCTGTTGGTGTTCAGCCAGTGGGTGAAGACGGCAGAAGACAGTCCACTGGCCACATGCACATATGTTCATTATTAACCCTAACACTGCTTTAAGAACCTAGTTAGCATTAGCATAATCCCTGTGATCAGCAATGACAAGCTAAGCTAACGTTTCTATGACTAGTTAGAATTTTTTATCTATTGTGGATTTATCTACTGGCATCCTTTGTGCTGCGCCCCCTATTTGAACATGGAAAATGTTGAAAAAAAAAAAAGCAAGCATTCCTGCTGTGATTCGAACATCGTAGATCGTAGCGTTACTTACTGAACTATCCATACTTTAAATGTATGTGTCCCAAGGCTCCCCTATCTTTTGTAGGGGGGGATTATTATTTGACTTTGGGGGGGTTGGCTGCTACTATGCATGCACCATTTATGACAAGTGTCTGTATGTAAACAACGTGATATCTTGAATTACGTACAGATAACACACCACTTTTAATTGGTGTGTTATCTGTACGCATTCATAAGCTTTCAGTGTGTATATTTGCACGCGAAGGGTGTAAAATAACACGCCATTAGCGTGATTAGCAGCTAGCACGATTAGCGATTAGGGTTAGGTTTAGGGTTAGTGGTAAGCACGATTAGCAGCTGCACTGTAAAAAATGACTGTAGAATTAACACCAAAAAGTTGTAAAATTGCAACATAAAAAAACTGTAAGTGACAATACAATGCAAAGTTGTTTATTTGAAAAGATTTTTGTGTTAACTATTAAATCAAATATAGCTGTAGTTTTTACAGGAAAAGTATGTGAACAAAACCAGATTTATATGTAGAAATGATGTATTTCTATTGTTTTTAGAAAATAAAACTGTAAATTGAAAAACAATGTGGTGCCGTTTAAATTGTAAAACCATAATGTTGAAATAATGGCCTATATATATATATATATATATATATATATATATATATATATATATATATATATATATATATGTATGTATATACATATATATATAAAGTTATAAAAAAGTAAACATTTAATAATGTAACATTTTAAATTTGTAAATTAATGGGTTGGTAGAGCAGCTCATCCAATAATCAAAGGGTTGGTGGTTCGAATCCTGTCTCTGACTGTCCATATGTCAAAGTGTCCATGGAAGACACTGAACCTTTAATTGTTCCCAGTTGGACCTGGTGGATTTGGAAAGTGCTTTGGACACCATGAAGGTGTAGAAAATGTGCTAAATAAGTGCAGTCCATTTACCAGTTAAATCCAGTGTTAAATCTGCATGTTTAAAGTGTTAAATCTACATGTTACTCTGTAAATATGTTTACAGTTGGATGTGTTTTTTACAGTATTGTTCTGGAAACCACAGTTGCCAGTTTTTTTCCGTAAAAGAACAGGATTTTTTTTTACAGTGTAGCGCACTGACACACCATTAAATGGTGTTAAATAACACGCAAAAGGATGAAAATGCGTACGTATAGCACGCCAAATGCAATAAACTGGCGTCACATACATGATTTCATAAGATCAGTCTGGTATGTAACGCCACAGTAATACAGAGGTCAGGATACGCGTTACAATTCTGAGACAGTAATATTGTACGGTAAGGAATTACTTTTAAATATGTATGTATTGTATTATTATGTTTATTCTGTTGTTTTACTTGGTATTTTTATTTCACTGTTTTTAATTGTACAGCTGTTTTTATGTCCTCTTAATCTATTCTTGTCTTTTATTCTATTATTTTGTTTTTTTATTCTTCTGTATGACCGTTTTTTATTGTACAGCTGTTTTATGTCTTTTTTAATCTATTCTTGTCTTTTATTCTATTATTTTGCTTTTCTATTCTTCTGTACGACACTGTTTTTTATTGTACAGCTGTTTTATGTCTTTAATCTCTTCTTGTATTTTATTCTTTTATTTTGGATTTTTCCCCTTTAAGTGGCTTTGGAAAAAAGTGTCTGCCAAGTGCATAAATGTAAATGTAAATAACAGTGACAAGTATTCTGAAATGGATTACAGTTTGGAAGTACAGACAGTTGTCGCTTCATGATTAGCTGATGATTACCTCCCTTTACCATACAGACTCTTGTCATATATGGTGCGTCCGCAGTAGACCCTCCCCTCCAATACAACAGATAGGAGAGCCTTAGGACGTATACATTTGCAGGGCGGGTGCAGTGCTGAGGGCGCTGGTCAGTAAATCTGCTATTAACTTTGTCCTGGTGAAAACGTACTGTAGAGCTGGTGTCACAACGACCAGATGACGGTACAACAAATACAACATTTTTGGTCCAGTCGCCGTTACAGATGGTTCTTCTGTCTGAACACCGATTTTAATTTCCTACAGGCACTTTGTTCAGAGGTCTGAAAATCATTTTACTGAGCAGAGAATCATACTGAACGAAATGACTTTTGTTCACATGTTAATACTTTTGATGTCTGCTCTGATCTTCACTGCAAAAATTTAAATCTTACCAAGTGTATTTTTCTCATTTCTAGTCCAAAAATCTCATCACACTTAAAATAAGACATAATCACCTGAAGAGTAACTTTTCAGTGAGATATAAGAACTTATTTTTAGACGACAGATCTTGAAAATCTTATTTCAAGAAATCTTACCAAGATAATTTTCACTTGTTCCATTGGCAGATTTTTTTTTTTTTTTACTTAATTCAAGATTTATTTTTTTTTTTTTTTTGCTTAATTCAAGATTTTTTTTTTTTGCTTAATTCAAGAAAAAAAATCTGCCAATGGAACCAGTGAAAATTATCTTGGTAAGAGTTCTTGAAATAAGATTTTCAAGATCTATTGTCTTAAAAATAAGTTCTTATATCTCACTGAAAAGTTACTTTTTAGGTGATTATGTCTTATTTTAAGTGTGATGAGATATTTGGAAATGCAGTAGCACAACATATTTATTCATCTGCTCTGTTAGGAAATAAAATTTACAACTGCACTGTTTACTTTAATAATGTTTGCTAAAAAAAAAAAAAAAAAAAACAAACACTTGAGTGCTGGACACTAATTCTGAAAAATAAAAAGCATATAACCTAATTGATTCCAGGACTCTGCCAATACCCTCATGGGGAAAAAGAAGTCAGGTTAGGAAACCCATTGAGGTAGAAGAAGCATGTAAAGCAGGGGTGTCAAACTCATTTTAGTTCAGGGGCCATATTCAGCGAAATTTGATCTGAAGTGGGCCGGACCAGAAAAATAATAACATAATAACCTATAAATGATGACAACTCCAAATTTTTGTCTCTGTTTTAGTGTAAAAAAAACCCCATTAAATTATGAAAATACTTACTTTTATAAACTATCCAAAAAAAAAAAAAAAAAAAAAAAACCCCTGAAAAAACTGAAATTTAAATTAAAAAAAAAAAAACGTAAGAAAATTTAGTGCAATTTTAACAATATTATTCCTCAACTTCTTATTTCTGCATGTGCATTATGGATCAGATCTACAAAGACACTAAACACTGAGGAACAGGCAGAAAAATTGTTTAAATTGTGCGGAATTTTCTTTAGACATTTCAGGTTGTTCATATTTGTTCAGGTTATTCACATTTTAGTGTTACAGGATAGTTTGTAAATGTAAATATTTTCATAATGTAATGTTATTTTTTGCACTAAAATAACAAAAGAAATAAGTTGTTAATTCTAGATTTTTTGGGGCTTAATTCAAGATTCAAGAAGTTTTTTGTTTTTTTTTTTGGCTTCATTCAAAACATTTTTTGACTTAATTGAAGATTTTTTTTTTGGCTTAATTGAAGATTTTTTTTTTGCTAATTTGAGATTTTTTTGGCTTAATTGAAGATTTTTTTACTTAATTGAAGATTTTTTTTGGCTTAATTGAAGATTTTTTTTTTTTTTTTACTTAATTGAAGATTTTTTTTTTTTGGCTTAATTGAAGATTTTTTTTTTTTTTACTTAATTGAAGATTTTTTTTTTTGGCCTAATTGAAGACTTTTTTTGCTAAATTTGAGATTTTTTTTTGGCTTAATTGAAGATATATAAATATATATATATATTTTTTTAACTTAACTGAAGATATTTTTTTTGTTTGTTGTTGTCTTAATTCAAGATTTTTTTCTTAATTGAAGCCTTTCTTTTTTTTTTTTTTTTTTTTTTTTTTTTGCTTAATTCAATTCAAGACTGTGGAATTTTTGCACTTGGTAAAAACATCCCAGGGGCCGAACTGGACCCTTTGGCCCCCGGGCCACATGTTTGACACCCCTGATGTAAAGCATAAATAATGTGTAATTAATAATCTGCCCGTCCATCCAGAGGTCACAGAAAAGACCGTATACAAACACACGCCTGCTTTCTGCCTTTTTCTGTTTTTGCAAATCCACATTCATTAACCTCTGGCAGAAGGTCGCAGATTTAACTCACATCATACCACGCATTTTTCTTCCTGCGTCACTAGTTTAATTATTTGTCCCAATTAGGACAGTTCACTTCACCACAACGCTCTACTCAAAACACAACTCTGAGTCTTCACACTATAAAAAAACCCAAAACTGACACGATAGAGTTAAATCAAAGAAAATCATCTGAGGTAATAATGTGGAAATTGAAGAATTTTGCATGGATTTAAATATGAATGCCAAGTGGTTTTACTGATCAAACACATTCCAATTCCTGAAGAACCTGTAATTTGTTTTAAGTGTGTGGGAAACTTCTGACAGTTGCTCATGTCCACAGGGACTGGGAGGAGGATGGGGAGTTCACAGCACTGTTTCTAATGTTGGTATGACCGGCCTTTAGAGGAGGAAATCATTCTGTTAGTAGCATTTCAATCCTGATAGATTCATTGAAGTGTTCCAGCAGGTTTCAGAGGTTAATCCTCAAAAAAGGAGAAAAAAAAAACCAACCTTGTCTCAAAGACGTTATGCTCTTATATAACCGAGATGCAAATCCACTTACATTTCATAACATACTGACTGCACTTTGTTTTATTGCTTGTACGCTGTAAAAAAAAAAGGACTATAGGCGTCGGGTTTAACATGTGTCTATAGAACACTTTTATAAGAGGGTTTGTCTGTTCGTCAATCATGTTTAACCCATAAAGGCCTTTAACATCCACCGCCGAACAAAAACATCTACTGAAAATGTTTAATACCTGCTGATGCACTAATCCTATCAATACATGGAAATAACACTGGTTTACAATTTTTTAGAAATGATTTGCTTCAGATATTAAATGTGCAAAATGTTACATATTTTAATAAGATTAATTGGAAAATAAATGACAAAAGTGCCGGTTTGCTGATGTTTTCAAGGTATATGATGTAGTGTTATTACACTTATATATTGGTTTATGTACATTTATATAATAGTTTTATAAATCTTCCACTAAATAGAACCTGTAAAGTGAATGTATTCTAATGTGCAGACAATGTTTTGAAGTAGATCTTGTAGCTCTGAGACAAATATTCCTTTTGAGTCAAACCCATTCTGTCGTTAATTCTTGAATTTCACATTTTGACCCAAGGCTGTATCTTGGAAAGTTCAGCCAACCAGCATTTTTGACTTGATTTTTCTTTATCAGTGACTCTCATGTGGTAAAATTTCATTACTTTTATTCTGGAAGCATTTTCTTTGCAGACCAGTGTAATTAGTGTAAAATACAGTTTGTCATCTTTTCGTGGTCATCAGATATGACCCATTTGGACGTTCAGAAGCTCTGCAGTGAACGTCATCTTCTACAACATTGATTCACCAGTAAAGCCCATAGAGTTGGATCAATGACAGTGGATGGAGATCAAGGTTATTATTGTTAACGAAAACTAATGAAATCGCGAAGACTTGCATTGAAAAATTATTTTTGTTAGCTGAAAAAAAAAAAAAACTATAATTAAAAGAAAAAACGAAAACTAACTGAAACTGTATTGTGTGCTTACAAAACTGACTAAAACGTGTAAAAATTATGGATAAAATTCCCTTCGTTTTTGTCTTTGTCAATGTCGGATTGATACGAAATCGAATTATTTCGCTCTAGCAATTTTAGGTAGCGGCACCATACGACACTTCACGGTCCGTCACTTCTTGTTACTTGTCAATTAGCGTCGTCTTCTCATCCTCACTCTACCTGGAAACATGGAGACTAAAGTTGGGAGAAAGCATTAGAGTCCTGTCTGGTATTTATTTGAATACGGTGGTGAAGAAGAGAAACGATACGACAAAACTAAAATTAAACTAAAAGTAAGCATTTACAAAAAAATGTAAACTAATACAAACTAGCCAACCTGCTGTAAAAACGAATTAAGACTAACCGAATTACAGAAAAAAAAAGTCAAAACTAAATAAAACTAAACTATAATGAAAAATCCAACACTATTATAACCTTGATGGAGATGCTTGTTTTTACATTCAGGTCATGAGATCTTTGCTGAAAAAGTCACTTTTTCACTCTTCCAGCATGAAGGTCCTGGATGGTTCCAGTCTGCATCAGGTGTAGTTGTGAACGTGTGGACGGTGTTGGTTCGTATCCATCAGTCTGTGGTTGGTGTAGCTGTTGGTGGCCGGGATAGCGCCCCCCCCCCCCCCCCCCCCCCCCCCCCCCCCACAACCTCCTCAAGGACTATGAGGTTCAGAAAAAGGACGGTCTTCAAATTTGACACAAACTGAAAAACATT